>NC_092434.1:14518502-14533502 GCF_036169615.1 Heliangelus exortis
AAATGCACTTAAACATGTGGAGAAGCTGCAGTGGCATAAACCCAAAGGGTTTTTGACACTGCTGAAGTCCTGACTTCATCCCTGTCCTGCACAGGCACAGAAGTCCAGAAAACAGCCTGAACTTATTTCTTCCAGGTGCCATCAGTACCAGTGACCTTTTATCTGTTCATCTGTGGAGGAGGCAAGCACAAGGCCACCTGTGGTCACCATGGAAACAACAGAATTTGCTGACTAAATAATTTTCCTTGATGCCTGTTAAAGACTATTGGCAAGCAGAGGGACACCTGAGCCAAGGTGAGCTGGTTAAAGAATCTTGAACTTGAGTTAACTCTTAAATTTTAATCAGCACAGCTTCTTATTTGCTGCCAAAAATAATTTAGATGATGAATAAATGCATGTGTAGGGCATGCACTGGTTTTTTCAGCCGTGGTCACAAACTTTGCCAATAATACATGCAGCAGGAAAAATTATTTAGTATCCTTAGCACATGGTAATAAGTCTGGGCTTCTCATGCTGAAACCTGGTTTGAGCTAGGCTGAAAGGTTAGAAAAGGTATCAAAAGGAAATTAATGCTTAACAAAAGGTACCAAAACAAAGGGGATCTCAGCAATGTGCACAAAATGTCACCAGAATCATTAGGAGAACATGATTTGCTTCACAAATTCTAAGAGATAAGCTATCCTACTATAGAAAACAAGTCTTTTACCTACATTTAGTGTTTCAGTACTTTCCTGTGTTAAGATAGTACATAACTGTGGTGTGGGGTCACCTGGAGCCCAGAGGTCTGAGCTCAGGGAGTCAATAAAATAAAAGGTTAGAGCCCGAGTTTTGACAACAACACACAGAATCCAACAATCCAACACCAAAAACCCCACAGTCAGGGTTTTGCTCCAGCTCCAATGCACTGGACCATGAGGATCCCCCGTAAAGGAGGTAAATAGGGTCAAGATAGAGAACAGTAACAACTGCAAAGGGTCAAGACAGAGAACAGTAAAGAAAAGTGAAGGCAAACTGACTTTACTCTGTGTACATCTATGTAAAAGGGAGAAGTCAGAAAAGAAATTTGCAATATGTATCAGCCTAACACAACCATGTTGCATTTTTGCAGTGAATAGTAGAAGAGCAAGGATGTCGTTTGCAGGTAGAGAGGTATTCACCTGATCAGCTGCCTTTCGATGGAGAGGGGCACAAGGAAGAACCAAGCAAGGGTATATAAAATTGGAAAAGATATAGAACAGCATTTTGACTTTATTTCGAAGAGACTGAAAATTTTAAGCCTGTTTTAAGGCTATTTTAAAATACCTTAATATTTGTAATTATTTATCATCCTGTATAGACACCTACAGACATGTCTGTCTCACCCCTATATGTGCAGCTGAGCAGGACAATGCCCCTCCATAGGGTCAGGTGAGGAGCAGAGGTGGATTAAAGTCTCCTGAGGTGGCCCCAGAAAGGGCCCAGGGGCTGAGGGGTACCACCCTCTGGGGCTCCCCAGGCTTGCTGGCTTGGCCATCACTTGGGTAAGCAGCACCTGTGCCCAGCATCTGAGAATGATGGCACAGGGGATGCTGAAGAGGAGGAGAGGTGGGAAGGGATGTAACATGCCCAGCCTAGAGATTGAATTTGGGGCAACCTTCAGCCCTGACCTCCTAATTCTACATCCTGTCCTTTGTTGCACCTCGTTACTCATTGGGCTGTCAAGTCTGGACTCCAGCCTGCTAGATGAAGGACTGGAAGTTTATTTAAAAGGAAACAAAAGGAAAACACACCAGTTTTCCTCATTACTGGCAGCCACCATGACTCTGGTTCTGCAGGACCACACAGGGAGCAGTGGCAGTGCCACCCTCACAGTCCCCTTGGCCACCAGGGTGGGCTGGGAACACTGTGGGGTTGCCACACTACCTTGGGAGCATCTCCAAGGCCAACAAGGAGCTGGCCCATATTTCCTGGGGAGCAGTGTCACAGTGTGTCACTGCCCCATATCCCATGGAGCTGCCCTGTGCAGCCCTTGCTCTGCTGGGGCTCTGGGGAGAGGTGACATGGGGTCAGTGACATGGGGGGCTGCCCACCCAACACACAGTGCATGGGGACAGCCAGGGACAGAGCCACAGCCGTTCCCTGAGACTGGGCTGAGCTGTCAGGACAAGGACCTTGCTCACCAGGCTGAGGCTGAGGGTCTTGATGTGGGACAAGTGGCCCTGGTCCCAAAGGAACAGGGATGGGGTTTTGCTTTGCTTCAGATTAAGGGACAAACAGGCTCCTTTTGGAGCTGTCTGGCTGCATCTCATGTTCCTTTTTCCAGATTTCAGTTAAGAGTTGTTGCCCAAAAGAATAATTCTCTCCTTCTGGTCAAAAATGGGAAAATTCTTAGGCCTAAAATCCAGCTCAGCTCTGACCCATAAAGGACCCCATGCTGCTGATGCTTTGTCAGGTAATCGTTGGGTAATTTAACTGCACAAACAGTTTGTTTGTTTTAACTCATTAGGAATGTTTATACCTACAAAGGAGTTCAGAACATTTACAGCCATCTATGGAATTAGAATGTGTGAAAAATGACATTTTTGCATGGAAGCATTTGAACTAATTCAGAGCCCTTCCAGGCTCCATGTACAGCAGGCAGTGGGACTGTATGATGGATTATTTGTGGGTGCATGGACATGGAATCATAAGGAAAGAAAAGCAAACATTCAAGTTTTGCTTTGAAATCCTGGAAATAAGTAAAATATTTGTTTCTGACATGGTGCTGCTCAGCTGGTGCCAGCAAGGCAGGGGGGGTAGCTCAATGGGTCTGCAGCACTTACTTGCCCTCCTTTGGGGGATTACATCCACATATGCCCACCTAAACAAAGCTGCAGCCACTGACAAGGTGGCCTCAAGTGCTGGCTGCCAGCACCTCCTGACTGGGCTCTGCCTGGGCTCCTGGAGGAGGTGGAAGGGCTGTGGGGATGCAAGGTAAATGACAAAATTATCCAGGTGTCTAAAGTTGTTGCACTGTGACCTCATTTAAACCTCAGACTAAGCTGCCATATCTTATTCTGTGAGTGGGTAGGTGATGCCATGTCACTGATGAGAAGCAACTCTTTTATCATTTAACTATCTCTGCTTATAAGTTTAGAAGTTGAACTGTGGCTACCTCCAAACCTGCACTGAGGGAGTGAGGTCCTCAAGCACAGACCTGAGCATCCCTGTGTGCAAACAGTGTCTCAGGGCACAGGTGAAAGGCCCAGGCCTCTGCTCAACAGAAAATGTGTGTGCACAGGAAGCAAAGTGCAAAGCAAAGTGCAATTTTCTCAAGGAAATGTTTGCATCTTTCCCCCTCACTGGGTTCAAACCCTTTTGCTGCCCAGGCTCTCAGAGACCTCCAGGCTTCTGTCCCAACAGCAACACTTATAATGTGGATGATTATTTCCACTAAGGAAGCCATTGGTGATGACAGTGACAAGGAGGCACGTTTGGTGTCTGCCACAGCTTCCTGAAGGCATTGGGCCATTAGGGGATGCAAGGATAAGCCCAAGGTGCTGGGGGGAGGAAACAGCTCCACAAGTGAAATAATGGCATGGTAGTGGGGAAGGGAAGGTGCTAAATAGAGTTTAATCCCCCAAGCTGCCTCCTGTGAATATTTCCAGAAGCCTTCACAGCTCTGGGCCTGAGGTAGGTGTTCATTCAGCTAATGACAAAGTTACACCTGCTCTGTCTACCCAAACTGATGTGATCACCAAGCACTGCAGCAGAAGGAGATGCCTTTTGGCCACTTTTGTTGCCAAGCTGCCTAATACTGATGTGGACATTATAAACCCAAGCAGCATTTAAGTTGCTGTGATCTTAAATTTTATTTTCTTACACATCTGCCCAAGCCAGCTTACATGCTGATCAGTATCTACTGCAGCCTGGGAATAATCTGGCCCAGCTCCTTGGGCTGGAAGTAAATTCTTACTGACAGAAGTGAGCTGAAAAATTCTGAGGCCTGGCAGTGACAAAGGGAATAGTGAATGAGAGTGGTATTTCTTTATATTGATCTACCTTTCTTGCTCATCTACTAATAACACTGGCTGTTTACCCTCTGCAAGAAGATGCAGTAGCTGCTTATGCTGAGGTGAGCTTTCCAGTTCTCCCAGTAAGTGTCAGAATGCAGGAATCAAGAAGCCCACAACTAAAAGAGCTGGCTAAAACCACATAAAACCAAGTGTGTTGCTATTTTTAAAGCTTGAAATCAAATCTCTTGTCTGACAGATTTAGATCTTGATTTTATGTCCAAGAACTTCCCCACACAAATCTGAAGAAAATTCCAGCCAATCTACCAAGCACAGAGGAACACATAGGAAGGTTCTGGATTTTTGCAGCTATATGGGGAATCCAGGGAGACACCAATACCTTCATCTCAGATCTGCAATCCCTACCCTTTGAAAGGAATTGGAGTTTAATCTGCTCTTTGTATTTCCCCTTTTAGTGGTATTTCTCAAGAGTGTACTGCGTATCATTAAAGGCAGTAGTATGTGCCCATTTTATCCCAAAAGTAAATAATTTATTTCAGCTTATGTCAATTGAGGTTTGGTATGTTTTAAAGATATGGGAGTGCTTCTGAGGAGCATCTAAATACAGGATGATTCTACAACCTGAAGAAAGTGCAGAGGATGAAAAGTGGGCTGATAAGATCAACAGTGTCATGGAAAAACTAATTGGAGCAAGAATTTAAGAACTCAGTGCATGTTCACACAACACAGTGAAACTGTGGAATTCAGTGCCCCAGGATGTTGTGAATATCAAAATTGTACCTGGCAATAAAAGGTGATTATGCAAAGTAATGGATGGGGAGGCGGGGAAAACTCTATTAAGGCCTATAAAAAGCAGTCAGGATACCAGCTCTGGCTCACCTAAATCAGAGCTGCTGGATGCAGAAAGCTGGGAAGATGAGCTATGGAAGCTGCTTCATCTAGACACCCTTCTCTGGTCTCTTTCCTAAGTGTCTGCTGCTGGAGGACAGGAACAGTGTCTTCCCTAGACAGGACATTTGATCTGATCCTCTTACCATGGACAGTGTAGGCTCAGGTTCAGATTGAAAAAAACCCAAAGAGCAAACTGGAAAAGGCCAGATGCATACCTGTTTAACAGATTCTGTGTCCACTCTCTGGCAGGAGATGTGTGGTTGTCCTGAGTGAGAAGCTGACGTTCAGCAGATCTTGCAAGACTGCTTAGCATAGGGTCCTTCTGCAGGGATCCTTCAGGCACATAATGAGCCAGGTAGTCTTCACTGCAGAGGAAATCAATCCAACAAGTTAAAGGACACTTTCTTTGAAAGATTCAAAGCTTTCATTTCCTAATATGGTACAAAAAAGTCAAAAAACAGGTCTACATCAACATTCTATCTCTATTAAAACTTTAAGCTCTAAAGTGCATAAAAATTATTTTCTAGCAAAGGAAGATTTTCTCAAAAGTTGAGATGCACTGTGAGGAAGCTACCTGTGTCCTGTAACCCTGAGCCCTACAGGGTCTACTTGTGCCCGAATTCCACTGCTTTTGCTAAAAACTCTCCCACCTTAAAGCATTCACAAGCTCCATATGCTGACCCATGCCTGGGAGTCAGGCAGCTGAGGGAGCCTGAACCAGCAGTGCCTCAGCGTTGATGTCTTGCTCATGGTCAGCAGTTTCTGCCTGCAGCCCCAAACCCTCCACCCTGGCCTTGGTGACAGCCCTGTGGCCTCACAGGGTCCCTCCTCCTGCCAGCTCATCACCTGCAGTGCCTTGGCCACAAGTCCCATGGAGCTCTGTTGGAGCTGGGCTGCTTGGAGTGATGATACTTGTCATACCCTCAAGAGGAATAAAGGAAGCCTGCTCCTCAGACCCCACAGGTGAGTGGGTGCATTCATTTAAATGAACCTTATAGTTTACAAAAACTCTGAAAAATTAGTTTCATTTAAATATGATATGCTAACTCCATGCACAGCAGATCCATTAAACACAAGAGACAGTGAACCACAGAGCCCAGCCAGACACAACCAGAGGTCACTGCATAAAAGGCTCACATCTTACCTTTTGCAATTTGCTGGTGTACTAAGAGGCTCCCATGAGAAGGTAAGGATGTTGCTTCCTCTTTTTTCATTCATAGGGTAAGGCTTTGATCAACAAATGTTAGTGAAAAAAAAAAGTATTTAACCTGGTGTGCTTCCTCATGGTGCTGAGGTATGGATTTGAGTGAGAGAAGTACAGAAAGAGGCATTAAAACCTGAGGCAGAATGGGAGACTGCAAAGAACAAAGGTGTGTTCCATGAACAGAGCTACCAAAGACAGATTAAACTAAATGCACCCAAGATAATTCACAAGGATAGAGCTACCAAGGAAAGATATAAATTAGTGAGAGCTGAGATTTAGCCGAATCCAAAGAAACAGTTAAAATAACAGTTAAAATCACAGTTGCCTTTCCAGTAGTTCATGGGTTTTTTTTCCCTGTAGTAGTTTCTCATGTTTGTTTTGGCACTTGTGGGGAAAATGTCAATGAGAGAACTACTGTTAGTGTGTCCTGCTGTATGACGTTGAGTTATTCCAGTACCAGCTATTTTCCAACAGATTAACATTCAGATACTGGGAGATTTCATCCAGTTCACATAAATCTGCATAGAAATTTTATTAACTTATAACTTCTTAATTGGGTGGGCCACCTACAAAATGAAAACAGATTGCTTACATTCTTGTAAGATAGAAGAAACACAATTTTTTAGAAGTCTATAAAAATATCTGCCTTTCTGAAAAGATGGAAGTGCTAATCTATTAAACAGTGGCACTTGGATTCTCAGCCCTTCTAAAAAAACCCACAATTTAATTGTCCCCTTAGTGGATTGATTTTTTTTTTTTCCTTTTTGTTTGCATTGAAGAGAAACATGCCATAAAAAAAATTAAAAAAAAAAAAAAAAAAAAAAAGAAAGGATGGGAATGGGAACAAAATTAAGGCACTGGGTTGGCACTCAGGAGATCTGGTTTCAGTTCCTGGCTCTGTCAAACACTTCTTATGTGACCTTGTAAATGTCACTTTTGAGCATGTAAAACCATCTGGCCTGATCTAGTGAAACATGTATTTAATTTTAAGATGCAAGTAGTTCCACTTACATCTCACACGCTTAAATTTAAAGACATGTTTACATACTCTGCTGCTTGGGAGCCACTGCCATAGACTCCTGCATCCCAACTGCAGAGGGAGGGAAGGAATATTTGGTCACTTGGAGTTCTCCAAAGCAGAGGCAGTGGCTCTCCTCTCCTCTGCAGCACCCTTCTGAGTGCAGGAATAATGCAAATTATTCCTATGGATAAATGCTGCAAATTCAGATGCCTTACTTGTAAATAAAAATCTGCATTTAGGCACTGAAATACTGGCCTGATTTTCCAGAGTTGCTGAGCAACCAACACTCTCATCAAGTCAAGAACCCAAGAATGCTTTGTGCTTCACAAAATTAGGTCACTTCTTTGGAGGCTAAAAATAGATTTTTGAACCCCAGTTTCAAGACTCAAAGCCCTGTCTTTCTGTCTTTACAAATAAAATGATGTTGCATTCTGTCCCTGCTATTATAATTAGCAACAGCCACAAACATATAAAACTCAGATTCAGGAGTACCATCATTTAACCATTTCACTGTTTTCTAAATGCAATTAAAAAGAGTAGAATTCCACTGAGACATTTTAAATAATGTCTATAATATACACATGTGTAAACACATGTTTTTAATGTACATAGTATATACAATGTTATTTTGTGGCATAGCAGATGTTTCTTAATTCCCTGACACCATGCACTGGAGTGAGATTATGCCAGCCTATTTTATTGTGAATAATGTGCTTTGCTCCATCATTAAGTGGGTTATTAAAGACATAAAAAAAACTTTTATGCCCTGCTTTTCAGCAGCTGTTGGTGGCCTACAAAGTGATAATCCTGCTTTCAGCAAATATCCTTAGACTTAAAACCAAAATAAACAGATTTCACAGGCAACCAAGTTGACTCCTGAGTGGGAAGATCATAACTTGGTGACATTTCCAGCACCATGGAAGCAGAAATGGCATTACTTCTAAGAAAAGTCCTTAGATCACAGGCTGGAAATGAGATGGCTGCTCCATACATAATTTCTTCCTACAACCACACAGTAACTCCTATACTAAGCAAACAAGCCTGACTGGCATTTATTTCAGCAGAAACAGCAGGGGAGGAAAAATTTTAAAGCAAATGCTTCTTTTAAACAAACAAACAAACATGTCGCCAAAAAAAAAAAAAAAATCCAGTACGTGTGATAATAGCTGTTTTTTCCTTCCTAATTAATTACGTGGCGAGCACACAGTTGCAAATCCTGTAACCTTAGCTTTGAAGAAAATCAGCTGAGTAGGTTGGATAACTTCAAACAAAAGGGGAGAGGGGACAATAAAGGTTAGGTGGCCCTGTTCCGTCACGGGCGCTACAGCATTTCATTTGAACGGATGTGACCCCTGCATGCCAAAGCTCCAAAGGTGTACAGGGGAGAGGGTTTATTCTTATAAATAGGACTGATGCCAGGTCAAGCAGCCCCCCTTGCTTTGGACTTCCTAAAGAAAACAGCTTCAGACAGCTGAGCAAAAGAGTTATGGAGAGTGCTGAGATAGGAAATATCTACAGTTCCTGATATATTATGATTGGCCCCGGGAATGAGGAAGCCAAGAGGCAGAGGTAGTCCTGAAGGGTGCTAAACTCTACAGTGCTAATGTACACAACAACATCCTCATACAAGCAGATGTTTGAAAAAAAAAAAAAAAAAAGAAAAAAAAAAAGGGAGGGTGGGTAGAAATTGTATTTAGGCTGAGTTGCACTCACCCTAGGGAGGAAAACTAAAAAAAGGGAGAATGTGGAACCAATTTTCAAGCTTAAGCAACTGAAACTCTATTAAATGATTCTGTCATCAGCATGAGATGAGAAAAAAAAAAGTAATAATTTATACAACAAATTGGGTAATTGTAACTGTGTGGACAAATGCTATTTCTTCCTTGATAACTGAATAAACATTGTTACAAGAGGAAGGTTATAAGGAAATAGCCACTTTAGTGAACTACAAGCAGCAGGTCTCCTGCTTATGTTCATAGCCAAAGGAAGGCATTAAGGACTGAAAGGCATATATGCTCTTAGGCACAAACAAATATTCAAATATTTTGAGTTACTTAGATTTTTAGTAAGTGCATGGGACTTGCTAAAGATGGGCTCAGCTTCATATGCCTAGAAGCAATCTCAGTCTAATTACTAAATCATGCCAAACTCCAATATGATTTTTTTTTTTTTAAGAGATAGCAATGTAAACTGGAGGAATTACAGGAATCATATAAAAAAAACATTGAATCTTACTTCATCCTGGAATCACACAGTGGTCAGCCAGGGCCAGTGGAAGGAGTGGGAGAGCAAACCTGAAACACAGAAAACCCAGCAGACAAATCACACAGCAGAATCCATACACACAATGGCTAAATTCCCAAGTTTCAGGATCTTCAAGTTTTTATTTCTCTCTCAGACTTCCTGTGGGATGCTGGACAAGTCACTTAATGGCTTTCACACCTTTGTGTTGTTCTGCTCAAGATTACATTGGATTCTGCAGGTGGAGACCAGGCCCTTAGTGCCAGAAACACTTCTTGAAGGGTCACTGTTGAAGCACAAATACTTAAACTTAGCTCAGGGATTTGCAATACTGACCTCAGAACTGGTTACCCCTCGAGTTGGGAGGACCCTGTACAGATTTGCTCATCAGGGCTCTTCTGAAGCACAAGCACAATGGAAAAGTAGCCTTCCTTGGGGAAAAAAAAAATCACAAACCTCAGTTCCCCTGGCCAGGGGATGACTCTCCCATGCAAGGGTGGGAGCCCTGAGTTCAAGGTTGAGTTATGCAAGGTGTTAAATCCCTCTGGCATCAAGAGGACCATGTGTTCCCTTGCAGATCTGCATGTGCTGAGAGGCTGTGCTGGAGCAGGGAGCAGCTGCCTGTGAGCAAGGTTGGCTTTGAGAGGCTGAAATGAGAGCAGATAGAAAGGGAAAAGGATTGTTGCTAGGATCATTTTACTGTCTGGCTTTCTACATATGCTTCCATCTATCTGAATATGTGCATGTGTGTAAACACTCAGACCTTATCACCCCCCCTGCTTCTGAAATGGAAAATAATAAAAATATATTTACATAGCTTCAACATTAGGCTATTAAAAAGCTATAGTCAGTAAGAGGGGAAAAAATTACAAAGAATGATTTGCATAGTAAACACATTTCACAGTTGTTTTGGACAAATGCCCTCAGTAAATATGTTTAAAGTCATGTACAACAAGAATATTTTATCACAAGTAACCATGTTTTAATAAACACTTAGTCTTTTTGTATTTCATTCTTTCTCATCATAATAATAGAAATATAACACCATATATCACTGTAAAACACATTTCCACATAAACGCTGATAAGCACAAAATATTTTTCATCATTTACATTTTAACTGTAATAATATATGGCAGGATTAAAGCTGCATCCATCATGTGTCTAACTAACCTTGCTGTAATGAATTTTTAAATGTAATGGTTTCTGTCACAAAGTAAAATCATACATAATATCTTTTGACACAGTATGCTGGTGTATGCAAGGTTTTAAAATGTAAATGCAACTTCATTTTTAATTAGATGTATAAACTCAAACCACCGTTTTCTTTTCTATAAACCAAGGGGAAAGGAAAAAAGTCTGGGAGTCTGTGTCAAGGCTGCAAGTTTTTCAAGTACCTGGCTCACAGGAAACGTGCACATCCAGCACGTAGAAAAGCGAGGAGCACTAGAAACAAAGGATTAGAGAAATCATAGGGAACTAAAGGTTTTTAGACTGCCTGAAGGGCCTCCCCCAGTTCCCTGGGTGCTGGCTTTGCAGTGGGGCTGAGGAGCAGGCTCTGGCTGGCTGAAGGGGAGGGCACGTCCCACCCCAGCCCTGCTTGAAATAACAAATAATCGGGCTCACAAGAGGAGAATCATTAAAAATAATTTGCACAAGCTTTCTGTTCTGCGAGCCCTTTTTTTTTGATACAATATTTTTCTTCAGTGATTATCACTGCGGACATGTTCCTGCCATATGGATGGGAGCCGGGCGAGGAGGCGGCTCAATACCTGAGTGGTTAATTAAGAGCTGTTGCTGGGCCACAAGAAGCAGGTTTGAAATCCCTCTTCACTCACCGACAATGAGTAGCTTTTTTAGCAGCAGAAGTCACTGGGGACAGCCAGAAGCGCAGGGTAATTATTTGAGATAACACAGAGCTGAAGAGCACGCGCGGGCGTGCGGGTGTGTGCGGGAGCGGAGGTGCGGGGGGAGGCAGGAAAAGGAGGGCAACACCACAGAAAAGTCTATAATAAAAAGGTCAACATCTCCTATTTTTCTCTACAGCGTCGGCAGCCTGTAATGCCTTTTTAGAATGAATGACAACGGCTTCTATCTTTTTTTTTTTCTTTTCTTTTTTTTTCCAAACGAATCTCGTATTTTGCATTCCAACTTTGTGGTGCTGAGCACGGGTCTCAGAGGCCAATCTGAACAAGCTCTGCTCACTTTATCAGCACGGATGCTGAAATGACTTTGATTGCATTGTTGCAAAAGAGCAGTAATTTCAACATTAATTCATGGACACCCTGTGCTCTGGAGAACAAAGAAAAAAAAAGCAGTGAACTAAAGGCCCTGAATAAAATGAGGAAAGTCCGTAACTTCTTAGAAATTTAGGGCTCAAATCTCTGCACCCACCTATTTCCACAGCAACAGAAAAGCAACTCATTCAAACCAGCTGAGGGTCTGGCCTTTGGCTACGAGTTTGTTTGTGGGGAGAGGGCTCAAGGTTATTATTTATGTCTTTTAAATATAAACCAAGGCTCCAACAAACCACAGTTTCAGGGATGCTCTTGCTGCAGTGCCATTCACTGTTTTTCTCAACAATGCAAAGAAGCTTGCTGGTGTTTAAAGGCTATGTTTTCCTAAAGTGCTTCATAGCCATTATGAAGCCAAGTTGCCATTCAAGGCCACCACTCTCCCAAATATCCAGACTCTGGCACCTGGTGAAAACTGAAAGCAAAGTGTAGTAATCCACTGCAGCTCTATATTTCTTTTCTCAGAGCTGCAGAGGAGAATATGACCATCCCCTCCTTCAGTCACCAAAGCTCAGCCCACCTGGGCTCCAAATACTATTTCTTCTTTGTTTGCTTGTTTTTTTTATTAAAGCAAGCTTTTCTAGTGTATTACTGAGCAGACAAATGATGAAACCTCCATCATGTGTTTTTTTTGCATTTCCAGAAAATCCCATATGTGATCTTCCAACTTAGAAGGCTTAAATCTCCATTCAAATAGGAGCTCTGTGAAGCTCACATGAGCACTTAGCTTTGTGCTGGGGGGTAGAAATAAATTCAAGCAAGCAGAAAGACCCAAAGCCTCTTTCTCTCTGCACACACCTTTTCACCTCTTCTCAAATGCTGAAAGACATTTTGCCTGAGCAAACAGAGATTTTGAACTCACACTGCAGGCTCTTCAAGCACACCAAAGGCTTTACAGTATTAGGTGTGGGCCAAAGCCCCAAAACTTCCCCTCTGTGGCATGGGGACCAGGCTGTACCTGTTCATGCTCTTGCAAACCTTTGATGTTTCTAGAGTGCAAACAATACTGCTCCAGCAACAGCACTTTTGCCAGCAGAACTGTCTCAGCTTTGTTTAGAAACTGCCCAATATGTTAATTATCATCTTTACCTCTCTGGCATTATACTGTCAAACTGTACAACAGTCTTTAGAAAATAAAAGCCAACACCCTAAGCTGCTGTACCCGGCTCCCATAATATCTATTCACTGGCAATGCCTGAGCTGTCAGATCAGAAGAAGCTTCATTGGAATAAAGGTGGGCAGATGTGTGATAATGAGACAGAAGCATACAGATGCTAATATAACTGTTCAGCAGAGCAGGCTCGTCTTCGTTAGGCAGACCCAGGTAGCAGCTGCAGACTGTCAGGCACTGGAATGCTGCTTTCTCTTGATTCTCATTTAAGATCAGCTTCGTTCGCTGTCTGTCAGTGAACTTTTCCCTCACAGGAGCCTGGACCCCTAGGTGATCAGTCACATTTCGACATAACTAGATGTCAAAAGAAGTTTAAGTTGTATGACGAACTGTGATGCATTCCCTGTGCTGGCTGGCAGTCTCAGCCCTCCAAGGCGTCTTGTTAATGATGCACCTGGAAACTCTAGAGTATTTCCTGTATTTTGTTTTCTTATTAAAATACTGGCTAAGCCTTTGTCAATATCCATGTCAGTAACTGTAAGCTCAAGACAATATTATCACAAGCATAATTTGATTTAAAAATGGAATCGTGGACCTGTGCTGACCAAGCAGCAGGAGATGTGTGCACAATGAGGAGGATGCTAGCTTTGTGCTGCTGTAATTTATCCTCATCAATTAAACCAAAATATTTCTGATCTTCCAGGGGGGCAAGGCAGGGCATTATGAGGCAGGTGAAATAAATTTTACTGAAGTTGCCTTATGAAATACATCTGCAGCCAGCAGGCTTGCTTGCCTGACGAACACAACCAGGAATAAGATAATGGAGAGCATCCATAGGTGAGCAAACAACTCAAATACTCTGGAGCTTGGAAACACAAACAACCTGAGATTGTCGTTTCACACACTGCTGAAACCTTTGAACTGGAAGTCTGAACTTCATCAGCTTTTCATCTGTTGCTACGAGCTGTTTACCCACTCGAACTCACAGGTTTCAGAGAGGAGACAGACTGAGGCTATTTTACATAAAATACATATGTGCTCACACACTGCAGCAAACCTTCTACAATATTTGTGTGTTGAGACTTAATATTACTTGGTGCTTAATCAGATTAAGCCAATTTTTACTGCCAATTACAACTTCACTTCTTACCCTTTGAATTGCAACATGTCAGTTCTTCTTAAGATAGCAAACTTCACATGGCCAGATACAATTAACAGGTTTCTTACCATCTTACGTTTCTGATTTCAAAGATCACAAGAGAAGAGATTAAAAGAATTTTGAAGTTTTTCCTTTTCTTATTTGGGGCAGGGGAATTGCAAGACATGTAAAGACCTTGGCAATTGCATTATAGATTTCATCCCAGAACAACTATTATTAAATTAGTAGAACTCATCAAAAATCTAAGGCAACTTGCTACCTGATGTTTGTGAAATAGATACCTAAGTAGAAAGCTGCATCCACGTTCAGTATGAGGTGTCCAACAGCTCTCCCAGGGCTGCAGACATGGCCATTGGGAGGGTCAGGGTACAATGTCACATATCCCCTTGGTATCATCCAAGGCTGTTTTCATTTGCTCCTCTTCCTGCAAAGACAAATCCAGCTTTTAACTGTGATGACCAAGTATATTTGGTGATGTTTCTTTCTCTGCTTTCCCCATATCAATCTAATTCTTAATTAAACATTTCTCATGGCCAGTTTATACTCACTAATACTTCCTAATATAAGACACGATGTCTCCCCCTAGATTCTGGTATTTAGTAGCTTGAAGCTCATTAGTGCATGTGTTCTTACTCAGGAGTTTTAAATATTTAACTAGCTAGGATTCTTTCAAGAGGTCTTAACCTTATAATGTATAATAACTTGGGGATCTCGTATCTGAAGTGTAAGTTATTAAAAATGTTTCTACTTTTCACCCTGCATTGATTTCCTACTTCTAGCAATCAAACTAAGAGCTATTAGGCCAAACAACTGCCTACTTATTTCATTGTAGTAAAACATAAGTGATGATAATAGATCTCCTAATAGAGATTGATCTTCCACAAAAGCCAAAAACAAAGCAGGCACAGCCTAGGCTGAGGGGTATTTTGCATTATGCACTGCATGGTTAAAATTGGACAGCTATAGAATAACATAGGAAGTTCCACAAAAACCTCTGTACTGACTGATACATCTCTGCACAGAAACATATTCTTTCCATTGCTTGTAATGGCCTGAGTATGTGATACAAGTAAATTTTGTCTAAAAAT
>NC_092434.1:14536002-14556002 GCF_036169615.1 Heliangelus exortis
TTCTGCCACTCCCCCAAGTGCTTTGAATACACAGCATGCCCAGGACTGACCCCTCGGGCTGAGAGCCCTGGAGTGTGGCACTTGGAGGGACAACAAACCCCAAACAGCAGGTGAGTTTCCATATCCACACAGAACACACACCTTCCGTGGTTCTTTTAAAGATCTATATGAACTGGAGGAGGCTCATGTGTCCATACCTGAGACAATGCATGCAGGAGTGATGTGAATTAACTCTCAGGTGCTTTCTGTAGTAAAGAAAGTTGTAGGGAGGTCTCCCGCAGGGTCAGAGGTAGAAACATGTGAACAGAAGCCCTACCTGCACATCAGGAGACAGCACCAGGTCATTTCTCTGCAGAGGCTTTTCTCTGAGTTGCCATGGAGTCCTTGGCTCACTGGGAATCAACTCTGCACAAATTACTCATCGTGCTACCAACAATCTGTGTGTAGAGATTATTATTAAGAATCCAATATTAATCAAGCCAAGGTATTGGAGTTGTCATAGATATTTCCTACTCTAAGCATAGCAAGTAACAATGTTCTATTATTTCAGATACCACAGTGTCATATTCAGATTACCCACAGAAGTGTGGGTAAATACTCATTTTTTTTCCACAGGAAAATTAATGTTACACATTGATAAATATCGAGATGTGAAAAGCAATCTGGCAGTAGACAGGGAACTGAAAAAAGACATTTTTTCAGGATTCACTCATTTGCTGGTTGGCAAACACCTGCACTTCAGACAGATTCCACTGTGTAAAACCCGCATTTTAGTATGGCACTGGACTACCAGAACATTTGGTGCACTGAGTGTCAGTGAGAGCCTTCCTTAGCTGAAAAGTTTTATGCCAAATTTTAAATGAAAAACACGTAAGCAAAATGCTTACAGAAGTTTTCAATGAAGATTTTTCAATTTTTTGCTATATATGGGAATTAGTTTAAAGCCATTTGGGTTGTTTATGTTTATTTAACGTAGGAATCTTTAGGCTCAATCTATCAGAGGAAACAAAAATGAGTCCCAGTGGCCACTGCATAAGAGATGATGCACAATTGAGTAAGAGTCATTTCTGACAGTGGAGCTGATTGGCTACAGGTTGATAGCCCCAAGCCTGCAACTTTAAGAGCTTTAGAGAACCACAAAGTTAATTCTGGAAGCATTTCTCTGTTGCTACTCCTGTGTTGGAGTTTTTTGTTTTTCTCTAAACCAGGCTTAAAAAAACAAACGAAAAAAAACTACCAAAGACCCCTGGCCTCCCCAGACCCACAGCTGCATTTTCAGACTGGAGTTCATATTTGATTTTAGCTGTAAGTGAAAAGAAATTTATCACATTCTCCCTTCATTCACATGACAAAGCAATCCTGCAGATCAGATTGGCAAGATGAGCAATTTCTGTCTGAAAAGATACCTCAGACTGAAAAGATCAGGATGGGTGCTGAATGTTAAAATTTTAAGACAGCTGTGTGGAAAGTCAGGCTAAGAGCACATTTACAGGATAACACAGTAAAGACTACAGCTGTAGGGAAAAAAACATAAAAGCGAGGTAAATACTGAAACTTTTTTTTTCATGGAATACTTATTTTATGCCACCTTACAGAAAACAAAATTGCAACACGAATAATTTACTAGGACAAACACATCATTTTGGAATTTCATCACTTTCCTTTTTGTTTTACTGAAACAGGAGAACAAAAGAGCTCAAAAAAGCTGGGATAGAAAAAAAGGTATTTAACATACATCAGTGGGCTAACTATATATTAACTAAAAATTACAAATTTGGTCTCATAAAGTACACACGCCTGGGAAGCATAACAGCTACCAGAAAAATTGCTATAATAATTACATGAAATTTATGACTAATTACTAGTATTTAGGGGGTGTTCCACCTGATCAGATGGTATATTCACACATCCAGGATCACATGTAACACACAGCAAATGCAGAAATCAAGATTCCACTCCACACATTCCTTATTGCCTGTTATGGATCTGAACAGACCTATAGGAATCCTTTAAGTAATACTTATGATTGATTAGCTGATCAGAAACAATACAAACTGCCTCACTGCATTTTGCAAAACCTTCCAAAGTTCTGCTATTTGTTTCTGTTTCACCCTGGGACAGTAACAAAGCTTGCTATGTGGTCTTGAAAAGTTAACCAGCTTCAAATGGTTATGCTGGGAAGGAAAGTGCCAGGTTTTGATCTATTCACCATTCTAGGAGAGCACTGCCTTTCTAGAGAGACAATTATCAATTTACTTAAAGAACTAGGTAAAAAAAAATTTTAAAAATCCGTCTCTTTCCTGAAAGTATTCTAAACAGTCTCAATAGGAAAGAGATTTAATAAGTGGGAAAAGGAGTAGTGAAATAAAACATTTGCATCACTGTTGTTGCTATAAATAGAAGTAAAGGACTCCTGAAAACCAGCTGACATACTTTCACACTCCTCCATAAGTCCTCTAGAGAACTTTCAAGATTGTAGCATCACATGCAGGGTGCAAGCAAGCAGAGGACTTTTCATGCATTCCTTGCCTCGTGATGTTATTTCCATAAGAAAAAGCTGGAAGTTGAAACTGTGACAAGTTGCACTGACCCATGGGAATGCAAACATCCATCTCCTGATAACATGTTGAGATAATGCACGTCACCACTGCAGCCAGCATGAGGACACTTGTCTTCACTCATTTTCTATCCACTCTATCACATTCCTGGCCACACTTCCCTATCTGTCCTTTCAACACACTCCATACATTCCTCCAGTGAAGTGCACAACTTGCTTGTTCAAACAGAACTGGGCAGCACCATTACACTTTCCCTCCCAAAGCTGAACAAACCCAAAAAGCTACTTAAAACTGCTATTCGAGAAGGTCAGCTTTTCACACCCTATTGTGGGAGTAGCCTTCCTTTTTTTCTTTTCACAAGGAGTTTGGCTGTTGGCCTCGAGTTAGGCTTTGCTCCCACCAGACAGAAACACAGCATTACACTCAGTCTGTGAAATCTGGAAACCACCCAGAGAAAAGCACACGTGCATGACTCCCTGTTTGCCATCCCTTCTTCTATGGATAACTTCTCCATTGTCTTGAAACCATAAGCTTAGACTGCATCCTATTTGTCAAATTAGCCCAGTCTCTAACATCACAAATAGGAACAGAATCCTTATTTTTAGAATTCCTTGACAATTTTTCTGGATACAAACTCATGGCAAAAACATTTCATTAATGTCCTGAGTGGTGGTATAGGGGAGCTGGAAAAAATGCTGAATAAAAGCAAGAAATATTAACAAGAAAAAATATGGTTTGTCTTCTGCCTCTCCCAAGAGTGGGGAATGGGAATAGGAGAGAAAGATGGGGAAAAAATCCAAATGGAAGATATTCTATTCTGCTCCCTGTCAAGGGAAAAATAAAAACATATTGACAATCATGGGGAAAAGAAAACACTTTACTCATGCAATTTTCCTTTCCAGAAAACATCTAGCAGGCTCTGATTGCACTTAGCTCTGTAAAACACAAATAAAATTGTGCAAGATCAAGATTAAGGCTGAGATAAATTTACAGCATTTTATACTGGTTCCAGTCAGCATTGAAATGAAAACCATCAAAGCTTTATTACCTTTCAGGTGCTCACTAGCCAGGCTAAAGCCACTGCCATTCCTGTTGGACTCCAGCATGGTGCAAGGCAGCTTCTCCTAGATTTGATGTTACCTAAAAGGAAAAGAGAATAATTTGTCTCTGTTTCCACCTCAGATGTCTTCTGTCCCTTCCCTTGAGATGATAACATTGAATCACAACAAGTCCTGGTGATTAAGAAACCAACGTCATGGCCACAGGATTCATGAGTGTGGATTGCAATGGATTTGACCTGGATTTCTCAGCTGGGGCCAAAGACTTTCAGCTTTCAGCTGCTTATTCCGTTTCTCCTCAGAATCTGCTTACCAGCAGATTTCCAGTGGGGATAGATTTCACATTTTTGACACTGATGTCACTAATGATGTCACTCATCTTACATCCTATACTTATTTGTAGCATAATATTTCTCTGAAGAATCTGACTCCTTCCCCTGTCAACCTACTACTATTTATCACTTCTTTTGTGGCTTCTAGGTAGTGTGGTACTCAGCAGAGTGAATTACTCTGATATTCATCTCAAGAGACAAGCAATGTGATTTGTTACCTACCTGGTGCCAGAATGGATGAAGACGATGAGGCACAGGATATAGATTTTAAATGGAAAACAAAGTCTTTGAATTTAGAAATAAGTAATTTTTCAGCTAAACTTTTACCAGATGTGGTGTTGTGGCACATGCCAAATTCCTGGAAAAGCAAAAAAAAAACCAATCCCTGAAGTCTAATACCAGCCATAGGAAGGTGTGTCTTCACAGATCTGAAGGGATTTTTTAGGGCACATCTTGTGGGTGTAGTCCAAAAAAATGTGCTTTTATAGATATAATTGAATCCAGCAACCAATTTTCACAACAGAAATTACGCCATCAATTTACAGTCATTGTTCTAAAAAAGGTACTTTCCTTGTGCACCAACTAGAAAAGTTCAGCCACCTAAATTACATGGATTGATCTGTCTGTGGTGGAAATTGCAATTTAAGCTTTATTTATCTGGGACTATGCTATGCACCTGTTCTAACCTTCAGACAAATTACCACATAATCCAGTGCCTCATAATAAGGTATTCACAGACTCTAAAACTGAAAATATAACCCCTTTTGCCTAAAATCCTTCAGACCTATCAACCCATATTAACTAGGCCTGGAAAACAGCTCTGCTACGTAACTCAAAGGTCAGCAAGATGTGGAGGACAAATATACAGTGGGTTTGAGGGGAGTTAAAGAATCACAGAATCATTAAGGTTGGAAAGGACCTCTCAGATCACCAAGTCCAACCCTTGATCCACTACCCCTGTGGTTCCCAGACCATGGCACCGAGTGCCACATCAGTCTCTATAAAAACCTCCAGGGACAGAGAACCCACCACCTCACTGCAAGTACAAGGCTTGCTGCAAGAGTAACCCATCACCTAGGAGAATTATTTAAATCTCACTAACTTCCACGGGGGATGGAATGCAATATTTCAGATGGGAGGGAATAAATATTGACAAGAAAACTAAATGACAGCTGCTTACCCCAAACTCATGGTTTTATACTGGCTCTTGAGTATGCCTCACATTTTTCACCATTAAATGGAAAGAGCTAATAAAAAAATACCAAATAATCAGAACATAAAAGTGTATAACGACCATAAAAGAATACATTCTTCTTTCTTAATGTTTCAGCTGTCTGAAGAATAGTTTTCTGGTGTAAAAGAGATAACTATATATCTTCTGATTTTATTGGCTGCAGATTACACTAATTATCATAAAAAATTACTACCACTAATAAAAATTCTATTATAAGTTACTTATAGTAATCTCTAGGGTACTATAGTTAGCTTAGAAAAGATCGTAATTACACTGCATTACAGGGAGAATTTGTTTCCTGAAGCAGCTTTAATACTGTCTGTTTCTTTTAACACTTTAAAGTTGTTAGGGTTTTAGGCTTTTTTCCTCTTTCCCCTTTCAGGTCAAATGTTGCCTGTTATTTTCCCTGTGCAGGATGTGATTTTATCCCAGAATAATGATCTATCTCTGTTGCAAGTGACGCAAATGAAGGTTTAAAATCACAAATATCTGGGTGGGTTTCACCTCCCCAGGGGGTTACCAGGTCTCAATGGAAGGATGCATAAAAGGGAAGACCTAACACTCTCCGCCCAAAGGGAAACACATTCTGGATAAAATTGCTGGAAGCCAGTGGGTGTTCACAAAAAATACAATGTTCGGATTTTATTTGACAAGACAACAATTGTTATTTTCCCTTTTAGATACTTTGCATTTTACCATCTGTGAGGTTGATGACTCTTAAATGACCTTAAATCATGCTGCTGTTAATGGCAGTGGTTACAGGGAAATGTGGAATTCTGGGCACTACCTGCCTCGGACTGAACATCAAACTGAATGGATTCACTTTGATTGCTGACACTGTAGTAAATAACCTCAAAGTCCAACTAATTAAAGTAAAATTGAAACAGTGGCCATTTCTTTTAGAAAGGGTTTCAATGCTTCAATAGCAGGGCTAATCAACATCTTAATTAACAGTCATATAAAATGAAATAGCCCATTTGAGGTGCTTTAAAATAGACAACTTATTTATGCAAAGACTAGTGGCATATTAATTGCTAACAGTAAGAAAAAAATACGCCTTTGAGCTTTACAGCTTCCTTCGGAGCAAAAGATTTGAGACCTAAATTGTGGAAAAAGCATATTACGGTAGTTAATTTTATGACAGACATGAACCAGAGGCAAAAGCAAATGTAGGAAAGTTATGTGGTGTGTTTCAGTTTTCGAGTTGTTTCCTTTTTTTTTTTTTTCCAAATGAGATTAATTAATCAAAGCAGCATCGTAATATTCTCATTCTATTTAAAGTTAAGCAGTCAGGGTTTAGTCCTGGGAGACACTGACTGAGCTGGCTGTGATCCAATACAACAGGAAAGTTCCACAGGCATCTTCCCACTGGGACCAGCTGGACAACCCAGGATGCTGAGTCCAAGCCCCTCAGTTCTGCTCAGGACCCCGCAGGACTGAACCTTCTCCTCCCTGATCCTGCCCCACGCATGCACACTTACAACTCACCCAGGCAAACAATCAGAGGGCTCCTCATTTGACTTGGCATTTCCAGAATCAGTTCCCCCATGACTCATCTCCTCCAATTAGTCAACCTCAGGTTGTATCTTTAAATAACTTTCATTTACGAAGGGAGCGAGGGAGGAGCTGCAGGCAGGACTTACATTTCCTTTCCTAATGACTTTACTTTTGTTGACATCTTGGAATAAGTTTTTACTTTCAGAGGAGAAGAGTTGATTTACACTACAGAAAGAGCACAGCAAGCATGAGAAAATTATTTGCCCTTCCTCCTGCCAGGCATCCATTTCCTTTTCACTGTTGCTAACAATGCGCTAACTATTTATGCGTTTGTCAAAGGATCCCAACAGAAGAAAACTATATTTAAATCACTTCACTACAAAGTGAAAACACAAGGTAATGATTCAGACTCTATTTAAGTAATAACAATATTTGCACAGACTGCCTGGCGTGCGTGCTGGTAGGTGGCAGGAGCTCAGTGCAATCCTAAAGGGTCAGCAGTAATGAGAAATCTGAAATAGCATTTAATTTTTGTTTTTTAAAAAATAGCTTTAAATTAAAAACCCTGAAATATGCATAAGAAGATGTCATTTCCCCTGATTTCAATGAAGCTGAAAAGGAGGTAGCATTATTTGCAGAAGGCAGCCTTGCAAGTGCCTAAGACAGAATTTGTCTACATGCAATGAGTTTGCTTATTTTGCAGGTTTTCCCTGCCAGAACTAACTGGGACACAGGCTGCCCAGTCCAGCCCAGATCCAAGGCCAGGAGGATGTGGGAAACAGACTGGGAGACTCACCACTGAGAGTATGTTGAGACTGAAGTGCATGGACAAGGTAATGAGGCAAGATGCTTCACATGCTCTGCGAAGGAGATCAATCCCTTCTCATGATGGGCTCTTCTCATGAACTGTGTATTTGCATAGCCTCAGCTGCAAAAAATCAGAAAACAAATAGAGAGCTCAAACATTTTCATAACTTATATATAGCCCAGTCATACAATAGAGTAAAAAAAGACAATGCAAAGAATAACTTTCACTCAGTTCTTGAAAACAACAAAAACAGATGGACCAAAACCCTGATGGCTTGTGTGCTCCATGTTTCAGCCATTGAACAAAGCATTTTGAGTCAATTTAAGGACAGATTTGTAAGCTGTTTAGGAAGGCTGATAGGTAGACAGAAGGGACTTATGCATGGAAAGAGTAGCTTCTGCCTGCTTCCTCAGACTGTACTTACCTTTTGGTTTTGAACTGGGTAACTACAGCCTGAGGTATCTGTTGTACACCTAGGCTGCCTTGAAGCCTGACCCTTTAAAATACACATTTTGCAGCAGATAACAACCAGAGATAAAAATACAGACCTAGCACACTTGATAGCATCCTAAGAGTTGTAGAATTAAAGGTGTAAGCAATCCTCTGTTTATTTACCTATACTATATACCCATCTTTGACCACGCTACAAATTAAAATTGACACATAACTTTGTTATAAAGTTCACTTTCCTCTCCAAGGAGGAGATAGAAGCTGCTAAAATGGCTGCAGGCTTTCCTCCCTTCTGCCCAGCCAGACATATCCCTGCACATTGCATGGCATGATAATGTTATCCTGACAGAATGGAATTCCAGTCAGACCCTGGGATATTGCAACATGATTTATATTGGGTACTCCAGAACAGAAAATTCATCTGCTGAGGGTCCCACTTTGCAGTCCAATGTTTTGTAGCCATGAAAGAGAGGAAATCTAATTCCAAACACATATAATACCATGTGATAAGCTGCCTAGTTTGCTAAGAAAATGCAGAAGTCCTTGAATCAAGGGCTATGGATAATGGAAATAAGTTAAATTGTGTTAAATGGAAATACATCAAATAAGTTAAATTTTGGAGGGAACAGGGAGAATCTGAGAAAAAATTCAGAAACCATCAACCAAACCCAACTCCTCCCCACTCACCAAAAAGTGTAAAGCCAAGGAAATAAGCAGATTACCCAGCACAATCACAATCACACCTAAATGACAGCACTAACACTATTGGCAAAGCACCATTTTGTCAGCTTCTGTTCATATGTCTTTTCCATTGCTTTTTTCTATGTTTTCCCTGTTGCAGTTACTTAGATTATCTCTTCCCATGTTCCTTGTGACCTTTGATTTCCTTTCTCAACTTCCATAAGGTACAAGGGGCTCAAGACCCTAAAACTCTTCAGCTAAATACCAGCAACAGGGTAACACAGGTGGGCAAGCAATGTAGTGGAAGTCACAATAACTTTATTAGCTGCAAAATCTGAGCTTGAGGATGAATTAATATTTTTCTTTTCTCATTACAAACACTCTAAGCCTTAAATATCTTATGGGGTTTAAACAATAACTGGAAGACTGAGCTAGCAGCAATTCTATTAAACATTTGCCCCAAAGGAAAATTAAGATTTACTTGCTTCCTCTTCTGAGGGAATGGAGTACTTCAATCCTATGTGTGTTTTTAATTTAATATATATGTCAATATGCTTTAATAACCATTATTTCTAGCAGCAAGAGCTGTGCCTGAGCAGGAACATTCTGATTAGGTACCTATGGCTTATTTGACATCTTGTAACCCTGGTGCATACCTGGGTACTGGTAGGAAGGTTACGTAGTCAAATGCTTTCACCTGGCCAAAAAAGGCAGGAAATGAAACATACAGATATATCAAACCACTGTTCAGTTTTTCAGCAGATGAAACATAACATGACCTAATGCAATGGTCTGCAATAAGCAACCTCACGTGAAAGAAGCAGGGAGAGGGGAGAAGTATTTTTCCTGTTTTCTTGGGAAAAAAAGACAGTCACATATATCAAAATCCAAAAATGCTAAAAATACCTTACTGAGGCAAGTACTGACTCTTTGATGGACTATTAATAAATTCAACTTATTTTAGTTTCCTCCAAGCATTTTGCTGTTACAATGCTATTCACGCGATGTGAAAACTCATCCTGTTTCAGAAAAATTACACAAGGATTTTACATCATTTTTTTTTTTTTTACCCACAGTAAATCAACACAGTGATATAAACAGAAATCCTGAGAAAAAGAATTTCCAACCATCCAACACAATGCTTAAACCCTAAATACACCCCGCCCATAAACTGGTTCTTACTTCAATCCAGCTATCACATGAAAACATTTTGCATCATATTTTTGAATTTTCATATTTTGTGAATTGCCCCAAATCATAAGCTTGTGAGTAAGGGGAAGAGAGCTTCAGGAGAGATTTCCTGCAAGAGCAGCTCCAGGTTCCTGGGAAGTGCTGAGAGGGATTTGCAGGCTGCAGGGGCTTGAAGCTGCAGTTGCAGTATTTGAACTCCTGCAGAACATTTCATATCACTCACTTTTAATTTGGATGCAGTTTTGTTAACTTCAGAGCAAACCTGCAGAAATTCAGCCAATCTAACAATACAAACTTTTTCTTTTTTTTTTTTTTTTTTTTTCTGATGAAGAGATATTATAGCTGATTCCAATGTGAATAAGGAAATATTTTTTAAATTATCCTGTTATGTATGGCAATCTGAGGCAAGGTGGGGTCACTCCCAGCTTTGCTGGGACTGGGATTCTCCCAGCCATTTCCTGTAGAACGTAAAACATATAAATTAGTTTCTAAGAGGTAGAATGTTTTCCAAAGCTACTTCCCACACTGTGTACTACCTGAAAACTCATTAGTTTCAAAGGTTTCCTCAGTAAATCAGGAGTAACATCCCATATCTGTCCCACTTTACAAGCCCCCCATTTTACTCTGTGCATGTGCCACTTGCTTTCAAACAAAAATCTTCATGTGTACCTTGGGCTTAATTCAAGTTCAGTGCCCTTCAGCTTTGTTCAATTCTAACCAATTCTTGTCCTCAATGGCCAAAGCAAAGATCTCAAACTTTATTTACCATGTAACCTGTCACTGGGATAAAAAAAAAACAAAACTAAAGCATTTTCCAACTTTCAAGAAAGAAACAAGAGTTGCTTAGTTTTTCCCTGACAGTTACTTCTGCTTTGCAAACCCCATTCAAATGCAGACAGTTACTTTTGAACACTGAGAGTAGGTGTTAAATTGAGATTATGGTAAACAGCAGATTTCTTTGGTTGGTGAAGAAATTATTTCATGAAGACACAAGAGAATTAGCTGAGTTTCATGTCACTTACTGTATGTGCTGATCAGAGAGTGAATGATGAGTTTCTTGCTGTGGACAGCTGCTCTGTGGAATACTGTGCAGACTTCAGGTGGAATAAAAAGAACTTCATGCTTTAAAATGGAAAAAAAAACCCCAACTTCTTAGTTCTTTTGTACAAAAAATAAACAGATCTTTCTCGCCAGATTTATTATTCTATTTACATGTTGCCTGAATGTGTCTAAGAACTTTTTGATTTTTTTTTCCTTTCTGTATCTCATTTCACTATTTCTGTGACAGGTTGCTTCTGTCAAAGAGAAAAGACCATTTTCCCCTTTATTATCTTCAACAACACTGTGATCTAGGACTTTCTTAGTCTGAAGGGAACACTTCCTTGGTTGATGATGAGGTCTATATAATTTTAGCTCTGTTGGGTACCAAGTTTTGACTAGGCAAAAGAGATTTCAAACATTACTATTACACTGGAAAAGACAGAGCAAGCAGGTGTTCCCCACAAGGTAGGTTTAATTTAATAAATCTAATTAGATAGCAATTATAACTTCTGTATGTTACTTGATAGCTATACATAGTAGTCAAAAAGACAAACTCTACAGATTAGATCTTCCATGCCCAGATAAAAAAACCATAAGAAGGGCCAAACCTTTCCCAAAACAGATGACATTCTGGTGAGACACCACCTCCTTCTGCCCAGACGAAACCAAACTTCTCTGCAGCTTGGAACCAGAAGCACACGTGGCCTCTAAGGGCTGCCTCAGGACTGATGGGAAAAGAGGCTGAAAACATCTCCTCTTTGACCATAAACCCAAAGCTGTCCATGTTTCTGCTCTCCAACAGGGGAGTGGGATGGGCAGTGCTTTGCTGCCATGGACTCCCTCTGTTGGCTGTCTCTGTGTCCTCTGGCTCCTGGCTCTCAGATGGCATGCACATCTGCTATGCAGAGCAGCACAGACTGTCATCTGCTTATCTAGTGTATTATGTGACTACTGAAGTGCCACATGGTTGAACACCAGGAAACATATTGCTTGCTTTCACTATCAATGACCTAGAGGGAAGAATATGCAAGAGAGGAAATTTGCGGTGATAAAACTGGGGCTGGGACGGGGAAGCAGCTCTGAACAATGGAAAAGCTTCACAAAAAAGTGACTACTAACTACAAAGATTAAATGTTTGACCTATGGAAAGTGGGGTGCTGCTTATTTAACAGGAACAAATATAAATAGAAAGGGATAGTGCAGCAGTGTGACCAGAAAGCAGAATACGAAGTTTTAACTGGAGTTTAAAAATTAACATTCACAGAAATGAATGTCTTTCTCTTTGTCAAAACTCTTAGGAAAACAAATGCTTCCCTCTGTGTTTTCTACATCATTATGCACATGCTGTCATTTCCAATAGTGAAGTTGAAGCCAGTTTCCAGTTCCAGGCATGCAGTGCCCGAGTAGAGAGCTCACTTCTGCAGAACCATCCGTTCTCATTGCCAGTGGGTCACTCCAGATGGATAACCAGCATATGACTTCAGCCCCAGCTTCACGAGCTGGGAAACAGCTCTGAGTGCACACCACCAGCCTTCAAGTATAGGTGCAAGGCAAGCTCATGAAGGGAAGAACCCCTCCTGTCCCCAAAACTGCTGTTTAAATGCACTCATAGCGTCAGGGCTGTCTGAAAGCCCCCAGCACAGAAATACTGCTAATTCTCCTTATGCTGTTATCATCAAACACTACTCATAAGAGGACCTAAATTTATGTCATCTTAGAACTCTTGTGAGTCCTAAGCCTTATGGAGTAAATTCCACTGAAAAACATAGAGACATTCAGAGGACATACTGCAACCCAGAGTAATCCAGCCTGAACTCACTGATTTTACCTGGAAAATGGCTCAAATCAGGGATTTCAACAGAATTTCAGGCTGAAATTAGAAGAACATGAGCTTTCCTTTGTAGAAAGTTTTTGTCCTATATAATAGAAACCACTAGCAGAAAAGCACATTCAAATGCAGAAGTTATTTGGACTTTCTATTACCCTGCTATGCAGCTAAGTAGATACATCACATACTGGGCTTTCAAATCAACTTGAGGGACTTCATCTAAAACCTGAGACCCACCAGAAGATAAGATTACATTATCTGAACCTGTATCATGTATTCAGTTTGCTCTCTGTGGTCAGAAATCAGAACAGAGGCTTAATTTGAAGTGAAATCAAGTTAGCCTGTTCTCAATCTAAATGCTCTCTGCAGCACTTCACTGAATTGGATTTAAAGTGTGTTTTGGTGCTGTTCTGAATTGTGGCCATTGCTGTTAACAAGTCTAATTAAAGACAATTCTGATTTAGCAAACAAAATTCAACTTTCAAGGATTGTCTTGCTACTGAAATTCCTTACTACTACTCAAAGTATTAGTGCCATGTTTATTTCCTCATACTGAAAAACAAGTATAGGTGATTAAAGCAGAGGAAGATAAGTCTGTTGCTTTGCTAGTGATGTGGTTTCATTCATCCCAAAGTACCATCCTTCTTTTTTGTTAAAATGATACCTTCTATGCATGACTCTTGGCATATTAATAAAAAATAAGTTTGAGGTTGAGCCTGATCAGAACTGAAAGAAAGCCTTGATCTGACACGTTACTTTGATTGGGTTTTCAAAGTTCACATAGTTCTAATTTATGTTGTGTGTGGTATATATCTTCTTGGTTGAACAATTACATTATTCTAAACAATTATATGGCTATGATACACATAATGCATGGCTCCTGAGCTTAAAGCTCTTTAATGATGGCAGACTGTAAAGTGGTACAGTTCACTTTTAAAAGGTCATGCATCTTTTTTCAGTAGATTAACATTTTATCTTTTAATGGTGCTAAGAAAAGGTCAAAGATTCTAACAGATGGAATATGGAAAGCTTCTATTGAAGAAGATCAATGTGTTAAGCATCAATCTAAGTCCAGAAACACAGCCATTTAATGACTGTTGTTCTTGTTTTATTTTAAATTACCACTGTCTCCACTGTTTGAATGCTAAAATTACATTCTCATATTTAAAAGAAATGGACCGTCACCATCTGACACAGATATCTATGTTTGTGTTGTATTTTCAAGACTACTTCTTCATTGTACAAAATAGGAAAAGTTCCTTAAATAATTAGCTTACCCTTAGGCTAATGGCCTGTCACTTTGACATCCAAATGAATGCAGCAGAATGATCCCCAACAGCAGCATGGAAGATAATTTTATATTGGTTTAACTGAATAAGTTTGCAACAATTTAAATGGATGGATCTTCTCTAGGCCAGTCTCCTCTGGGTACCATGCTGTTGAGCTTTTAATATAGGTGACATTATAAACTTCTGGTGGTGTTTTTCAAGAAGGACATATTTAGGTATTACATCTTTCCCTGAGTATTCTGTTATCATTTTTAGACCCAGATTCTGCTAAAGATTAGTGTCTAAGCACTTCACTTATCCCAGTAACTTCAGATCCCAAGGGAAGGAAGTGCTATGTGTTTGCAGGAGCCTGTAAGCTCTTCTGAGCCCCTCCATGCCTCTGTCTGCTTTTATAAAATAACCACTATCACAGAGCAATATGCTGGGGTTTCTGTCTTCTAAAGTAAATACAAATATAAAAAATAACAGTAGGGGGTCAAGCTGCTTTGTAGAAAGTTATCAGACAGCTTCTAAAGATTGTCAAGCTTATGTGTCTGTAATGTACATTTGCATTTTTTCAAATTTATTTGTATTTCAAGTTCCTATTATTCCTTTGTGCCAGGCCTGCTCCCAACAAAAGGGTTTCAAGAAGTTAAAACTCGAGTGAAATCAGGGATTCTCCTCAAGGTCTTTGGACATGGCTGCTATTAAGCATCAGGAAGTGAATTTCCAGTCAAGTCTCCCTCTTGGCTTCTGTGTTCATCAGTTTTAGGGGCAAATACAGCCAAGAGATGCAACTCTTCAGCTGCCACACATGAGAACAGAATGGAAATGCACAACAATATTTTTATAAACTAGTGAACAAGCTAAACCAGACTCAGAGTTTACAAGGATATCTCTATTTTCAGAAAGCTTTCTAAGCAATTTTAACTGGATATATTTAAGCACAATCCATCCACACACACAAATCAATAAAATATTTGTTACTGGCTACAATAACTAAAGGGTTATTTAAAAGATGAAATCAAAGAATTGTCTGATATTTTGTAATTTAGCTTAGGGTCAGAAGGAAGTCTAAAAACTTTCAGTTTATATTTTATAAAGTCAAGCCTTTTTTCCCTTTCCCCCTGCCCCACATCCCAGGATTTAACAAAAATAGACCAAAAACTTGCACATTCAAAAAAATTATAAGTACTATCAACTTCACTGTGAGCCTGTACACCCCTAAAAAAACCCCAAACTAGCTGTAGTTCTCAGGTAAAGAAGGGGCACATCCTGAGACCAACACAAATAAGCTTTTTGGACTAATGGGGGAAAAAACCCCAAAGCTGCCACGAGAAGCTGCTCCTTCTCTTTCCAGCACGAAGCTCATTACAGCAGAAGGGTTGGTGTTCATCTCAAAAACCACAAGGTGGGTTGTTGATAGGCACTGTCTTTTGGGTAGGACACTATTTGGAAACTGGATAATCAGAAATGCTATTTAAACTTTTACTGCTTCAAAGACACACTCAGGTATTGGGCTAATTAAGCAGGTTGTCATATTACCACAAAATTAAGGTCTACTGGATTTACAATGTAGTCCCAGAAGCAGCTCTGAAAGGGAGACATTTTCAGTACAAAAAAACAATGAAATTAACCACCTAGTAGGAATTAGGAATTTTAAAAGATGGCTAAAAATTCTCTTTTAAGTAGATGAAACATTCAAGCCAATTTTCTTGCTCCTCTGCTTGCTCTAAGTACTGCTTTTTTTCAAGTGAATGTAAACCCAAGTCATTCTCACGCCAGCTTCAGTGTCACCTTGAACCTGAGAAAAGAGACAGCTTCTCTCTCTGGGTTAAACAAGCTAAAACACTAAAGCCAGGCACTGTGAACATGCTAAAACCAACACTCAGCCCACAATTCCTCGTGAACTTTCCTCCACAGTTTCACAAACAAACTGTGTAAGGCAGCCCAAAAGCTTTCACTCAGCCAGAATGCTACCAAACAATCTGTAGTCTGTGAATCACAGCTGCTAAAATGTAAGTAAGGAAAAGTAGAAAATATTGATTGGCTCTCTTTCCATGAGTTTTCATTGCAGGGGTTTTGTCTGTGGTGTTTCCACCTGCACTACAGGATCTGACTGACCAAGACACTTCCTTTCCATGGCTACTTGCTAGTAGTAGAAGACAGATTATAGTTCTGTGATGTCTGGGATACTAACATTCTCCCTGAATTTGCACAGGGGTAAACACATAGGAGGCTGAAAATGAGTATTAATGTATTCAGATTAAATAGACTCCAACCTGCTTCCTCTCCTCTGTCTTCACTCTGCAGAGCTGGCAAGAGCAGAAGCAGTAAATACTTATGTTTTGTCACTTGAGTCAGCACATATAATTCTTCCTACACGTAGTAACTAGCTCTGCTGAAGAAGAAAATACCATTTTCACAATAACTTTTCACAGTGGAACCGTGCCTTAAATCAAACAAGCAAGTACTGAGTCAGCTCAGTGGCAGAGCAACAAGGATTTGATCTGCTCCGTGGCAAGCTTTGGTGTGGAGGTACTAAACAATTCTTCATCCCAGGCCCCAGGCTTCTAAGTATGATAGAAGATGATGCAATGCACTCAGACTCTGGGGAGAAAAGGAGCAGTCATCCCACTCTTGAGAAACCCTTTGTGCAGAAAAATTTATTGTGTGCCCCCAGGTGCAAAGGCTGTGGATGAAATGCAACTCAATAAAGACAAGCCAAGATGTTTCAGGAGAGCTAATGAACACTTGGGTATTAGCACTTAGTCAGATCCAGCAGTATTTTCCAGTTGAGCAAGGAGACAGCAATCAAGTGAGGGCGATTTCTGCGTGATAACAAATGCTCCCAGAGTTTTTATAAGCCACGTGGGTTTTTTTTTTTGTTTGGTACCAAAATGATCTTACTAATGAAATGTAATCTGTTCTCCCACACTTATGCTTTGCTTTTTTAAAAGTCCTTTTCGAGAGGAGCTGCAATTCTTTTATGAGGGCCACGTGTATTTTAAGTGGAGTCATAGTTTTTATATTTTCTACATCTGCAGAGCATAGTCTTGCATACTCTTTACTTCCCATTCTATAAAATGGCAAGAAAGTCCAGGGAGATGTACAATGATCTTATAATTTGTGTTCTTTTTGATTTCCATGTTGAAGTGCATCTGATGAGATGTATAAAAGAAACCACTATGGTCTTTCTGCATACAGACATATCAACATGAGCACTAGAAATTCATGACACCTATGGGAAGTATTTCATCTGTGGAATGAGATATTGTCTAATATTTTCAAGGAATGCCCCTTGCAGCCCCCAGCCAAGCTTCTGAAAAGTTTACTCTTTATAAACCCTGCTGACTTGATAATGAATTCTGATAGAGGACAGGATGGCAATTCAACTATTCCTTTGTCTTTTAGTGTTGGATTTAAGAAAAAAATATGTTTATTCTTTTAGCCTCTGAGAACTTCTGTGATCTGATTTCTTACACCCTGCAGGGGACAGCATTGGGTAAAGAAAAGTAGGAATCTTATGATAAAGAAGCATTTGCTTTCAATTATCAAATTGTATTTTGTTAATTGAGATATAAAAAAACATTCTTTTTTTTTTTAGATTGGCACAAATCTTGCCTATCTCTTCACCCTTAAACTCTTCTGAATTGTTAATCAAAATTATTTGGGTTACATAGTTTGTTCTGCTACTAGTAGTGAGAAAGATTTCCAACAATTTATAGTCACCTGCATTACTAAGGAAAAAGAAATGCTGCATAGTATTGATATAATTTAGTTCTTTATTCTCACAACAGGCTGTAGCACTTTCAGCAGCTGTGCTGAATCCCCTCTTTGGTATCTGTTTGCAGGGGGGGTGAAAATTGCTTTTATACAATCATTTTTCATTAAAATATATATGTGTATGCACAGAGACACTCATATTTTGTCTGTAAATGTGCATGTGATTGCAAGGCAGAGTGTTTGCTTTTATTTTCCTCTGCCATTGTTGCAAAAATCAAGGTATTTTCTCCTCCCCCCCAAAAGCCTACATTTAAAAGTGATATTGCAAAAGGTATATGGTAGCCTTGTTTATTTTGGACAGATGCAAAGAAGTATCTCTGAACTTCTGCCAGTGATCAAAGGAACTGATGATGTAGAACAGATTCATGGGCCATGTCCTATCAGCCTGCACTTTACCCGTCATCCATCATCCAAACCCTAAGCCTTTTTCTGAGTGATGATTGCACCCTAAACACATAAAATTAATCACCACTCCAGCCTGGCCAGGTGTCTTGCCTCCAGAAATTATCTCATTGCAGCTAAAGAACTGTTAGAATCTGATATCTGTGCTGTAATTTAATTTAAAGAATACTACACAGTAACACTAAGATTGATTTACATATCTGAAAAGTTTCTAGTTTCACAAAGCCAATGTAAATTCTTGGAGAAATATGTAATTGTAAAAAAGAAAAAAAAAAAAAAGGTTGATAATAAAATCAGGGCATCTGAATATTTAGCTTCTGGAATTTTCAGTTGATGCTTTCAAAGACATAGGTTTTAAAATGCAATTTGCAAAACTAGAAAGGCCAGGTATTTGAACCAGTATAAATTCAGTATTGGACTTATATCTAAGCAAAGCAGTAGCTCTGGGAAACTAGACTTTACATAAAGAACATTTATGTTGTTTTTCAGGGAGCTCATAATTTTTATTCATCTTTCCTTCTTCAGAAAACAGAGAAGTAATTAAACAGCAAAAAAATAAACTAATTTATGCATCTCTACTTCTGAACAAAAAATAATAAAAAAATTTTTAAATTGTGGCTAAATATGACAGTGGCAATACACTATGTGAAATATATACCATACCTGTGAAATGCAAAATTCAAGATACACAGGCCCTGATGTACTTCAGCTGTTCTTTTAGATCTGAATTCACCATTTCCCACACAGAGTATCCCCAGCATGCCTGTATTTTAAGTAAATAGGAATCAGTGTAAGTACCAATGTGAAAATAATCTCCACCTAAAGATAAATGGAAATAACAGGCCATTTCCAATATGCATATTAATGAGGAGAAAGGAGTTGGTTCTTCACTGCAAATATACCAGCAAATTGTGCTAGTGTTCTGCTTCACTTCTGGATTAACTGCAAATCCTAATAATTTGCTTTTAATTGGGAGCTTAGCTCCTATATTAAATTATCATAGGAAAGCAAACGTGCCTAAAACATGTATTACTAAAATAAAAGTAACACAATATCCTGGTTAAAAAAAAAATCTTACTTGCTGTAGAATCAACAAGAAGAAAGCATCTGAAAAAGAAATCTTAATAAACAGGAAAAAAATTAAATGAGCCATCAAATCACTTAATTCAAACAAGACTGATACTGGAGATTTCAGCTGTGATGCTTCTGCAGAACGTGGCTTTCCCTGACTGAAGGCTCTGCATTACTTGGGGTGTATTTTTTTTTGCTCTGTACTTTAATATAAACGTGCACATCTCACTATCTTGTTGTTAATAATAAATATCATCATACAGAATACAATGCAAAAAAGAAAAAAAAAAAAAAAAAAGGAACAGAGCAGCTTTGTGGGCTGGTGTATCAATAGCATATTTTCTGTCTTCTGTGTTCAGTGCTTTTCAAAAAAAAAAGGAGTAAGCATGTGAAATAATATGCTTTTTTCACCTAAATTGTGAAAGTCAGTCTCCATAATGCAGAATTACATAATGATTTGCATACACTGTCACATAATCCCCATGAAAATCAACTTCTTGTGGTACACAAATGAAGGAGCCTCCACAAAACAGTCTGGCATTTCTAACTAAGTATACGTAGTTCTATATATCTTGAAATTATACAACAGAAAGAAAATAGAGGAAAAAAAAAATTTAGTTCTAGATAAAATAAATATCACAGACTGGAAAGACCCCCCCATTTCAGGGTAATTATAAAGAGCAAGAAAAACAAACATAATAGATGACCTAATCTTCTCCCTCTCAGGTAGGGTTGCTCCATTCAGTCCTGGGTGCATAATTTGTAAATTAAAGTAAATAAATACTTTTCCTCTTG
>NC_092434.1:16313502-16429087 GCF_036169615.1 Heliangelus exortis
ACAGCTTGAAATATTAACTTAAGGCATTTCATACCCAAGGGGAAAAAAAAAAGGCTCAAAAAACCTGTGCCCAAAGTTCCATTCAGGATCACTAACACAGAAAATACATTTTAGCTCTCCAATTATAGCAGAAGGTGTCTGGATACCAAATGATAACAACCCTAAAAGTTCTGAAAACTGGGAATAATGCAGTCTGATTCACAACTGGAAAACAGTTTCAGAAAATACTTCCAACTTCAATCATAACTTTCTAACAAAACCTGAGAGTCTGGTATTACATACCTCAGGAAACTTAAGTATTCTTACATAAATCATCTAGTTTTATTAGAAATAAAGCTAAAGCTTTGGAAGAGGTCCATCTACATAAAACTCAGATGCAGCAAAATCCTTTTTTAAAATTCTGTGTAGAAAACAAATCCATGTATGGACTCACATTAAAATATCTTTGTATGTAGGATCAGAGCTGGGACAAAGCCTCTCTCAGTACACTTTCTCCATGACTGAGATACTACAGGATGTTTTTTGCTTTTTATACTTCAAAAGAGAACAGCAGAAAAATCTTCCTCACTTCACAGGAGAGACAATCTGAGAAACATGGTATTTATGGGTTTTTTGGTGGCTGGCTGTTGGTTTTTTCTGTGTAGTTAACTTGACTATGTAATCATGACTCCTTTTGCAAAGCAGATCAATGTTCCACTTAATTATGCAGATTACTATTCCAGTTAACTAAAAACCAAGCCTTTAACTAAGAAGACACAAACACTAAGGATGTTAGAGCAAATGCCATGAGGATTTGTGAAGGCTACAGTATTTTAGTGCTGGATGAAGATCACTGTTAACTTGCTTAGAAGTTAAAAGAAAAATACTAAATTGCTACTGCCCAGAAATTATACTCTAATAAGAAAGAAGTCTCCAGACACAGTTCCAAAGTACTGCAACTACACTTGACTAAAACCACCCCCAAAAACCCTAATACAAAGCAAAAGGTTTTGCTCCAACTCCTTAGGTGTGCAGTGTCACCACAAAAGGTTTATGCCTCCCAACATGAAATGTGCTTCATGCTCAGACTCAGTCCATCTGCCTTCAAAAAGATAAATCCAAGCCTATAATTAGAACCCAGAATCAACAAAAAAAACAGTGAGCAGAACACAAGGATAATCTGAAAGGCAAATACATGCTGGGGTTTTCCCTGCAAAATTTTACAGGGTCTTTTATCAGTTCATCTTTACCACTAGATTCTACAGGAGAAAGATGACTGGTTTTAGATTTAGATTTACTCTCCCAAAAGAGCATGCATTTGAAAAAAAGACCAAATTTTTCTTCCAACATTTGCAAAGAACCCTGTTTTCACAGCAAATACTGCTAGGAGACTGCTGCTGTTTTGCTGCTGCAAGTATGCATGAATATAACTAAAAAATAACCTCTGCCCCCAAACCCAGCTAACTAACAAGAACACGTACCATTTGCTGCCACATTGACAAAATATCTTTTCCAGAAGGGAATTACAAATTTGGTTGGGAAATCTATACATCTTTCTTTTCAAGCTTTCAGGAAACTGCAAAGCAAAAAGCAGTTGTAACCAGAAATTCCAAGGGAGGGCTAAAAAGGAGAGGTTTGTCTAGAACACCATTTACACACCGTGCTGTGTGCAAACCAACAGCCTGTTCAAGCTGAATATTTTAACTGAAAATTTGTGTGTACTTAACCAGAACATACCTGACCCAGACAGTATGGGCAAGCCACTAATAAAAGCCATCCAGGAACTGATGAACACAAAAAGGGGTGAGAAACTTTGCCTCTTCTGCCCTTTGACTTTCATTACATTCTTAAGCACTCACCCTTCCCCCTTAAGCAGGATTCAACAAGTAGTACTGCAGCAAGTCTTAAAATACTGCAAGTTAGTGATTTTTTTTTTCTCTTTCACATACCAAAGTGACTACTTTGCTTTCATCACCCAATAAAACCTCAGTGCTGTAATTATACTGTAGAGAACCAGCAGCTTCTGCAGAGAAACATCATTAGCAATGGCTGTGAATTCTCTTTAACAAAGTAATTAGCAGTGTGTGTGTGTATACATATAAAAAAAATACCAAATTCTCCAGCAAAATCCTTACAAAAATTATTAATCTTCATAACTACATAAATATATATTAAAAAACCAACATATTAATAGTTTTGGTCAGCCAAAATGCACCAAGAATTATCACAGCACAAGACCAGGAAGGGACAGAACCAACACTATGATTTGCAGAAGAGTGGAATGGATTTAAATCCTCACTGTTCATTTTCTATAAACCACTTACTGATTCATTTTCTTAAAGTCTGATTTGCAAGTTCTCAAGAGCAGAACTTAAAAAAAAAAATTCACACTGCTTCTCTGGATGCTTTGTCAGGAAATCACCACCCTGGATGTGTCATGAACAGTCTAAAGACCTTTTGAAGTGATCAGGAACAGCTTTTTGGTTTCTGTGATGAGAACCCACCAGGCTATCAGGTTGTGCAACCACATTGCAGGATACTATCCTCACATTCCCCTGCTTGGAGGCATCTGGATCTAAGATGATTGCCCACTACCCCTCCACCCCAGAGAAAGAAGCTTGCCCTCAATAAATATAAAAAATAAAAAGAGAAGCATGGAAGGTTTATAAAGAAATCCCCATTCTTTAGCAACATGAGAAATAGGGAAACCAGTGTAGTTTGTCTTGCCTTCCTTAGTTTTCCTATTCTTAAACACTCTTTCAGCTTGTATTTGTTTTCCAATAAAGAAAAAGTCAAATATTGCTTCTCCTGAAGTGTGTAAGCTTTTCCCTTTTTTCTTTTTTTTTTTTTTTTTAACAGCCATACACTACCTGTAGGGCAGCTAAAATTTTCTTCTTGACTCCTCTGATCTGTTTTGTCAAACAGCACTGGCCACTCCTCAACTGCCAGCAAGGGCTATTTCATCAGGACATAAAAACCCCAGCAGTTAATTCCATGGCTGCTTTCTTCCCTAGATTTCTAAATATTTGAAATATCCAAACAATGTTTTTTCCTCAGTAACTGTATTTCAATAAAAAATTAAATTTCAATGGTCCTTTCTGTAAAAATTATGCTAGGTTTATGAACTCTGTCACCCTCCACTGGCTTTATCTCCTATATCTGTAACAAAATGAACAGATAAATGAAGTTGCATACCCAGAAGTCCTACAACATAAAGCTACTGCTTGCAATCTCTTAAGCAAAGTATTTTAAATACAAAAAGGCAGTTCTCCAGACTCATCTTGTGTACATATTACTGTAACAGAAAACAGATAAACTTTCTGCCAAAAAAAAACATATGCAGCATCAGCTATTCCCCAAAACTGATTCTTTCAGTAGCACTTGTGTCCTTGAAATAGCAGTCTTGTGCAAGAGCCCTTATTTTTTTTTCCATATTATTGTCACAGTACATATTTCACCAGGCCAACTTTTTAAACATCAACCATGCCAGCTAATTGGCTCATTTCATTACTTGTACTTTGGACAATAAAACTTGAAGAAACATTTCAGTAACTTTCAGAAAAATGGCAGATCCTTGTAGCAAATGTTTCATCATCTTATTGAATTCTTCTGTTCTTAAACATGAAGTATTAACTGATTTTTCCACACGGAATCAGACATCCTCCAACATTCTTTTCTCATTCATTTATGAGAAAAGCACAGAAGTGCAACATTAACAACTTTGCTTTGTAAGTGGAGGCTGATCTGCAAACAAGAGGATTCAACAATCCAAATGTCTGGATTTCTTCCAGAATCTCTGCTCTGAAGATTTCAAGTACTGCTTTCATCCACACAGCACTCATCTGTCCTCACATACAGCCAATTCCCAAATGCAAAATTTACCTCACTAACTCCAGTGTTGCTCCTTTCCTGGAAAACTTTAGGATGATGGTGTTGACTAAATATAAACAACTCTGGTGGGTGCATTCAGACTACTGGAAAAAGTTCCAGGCAATGTGTAAAATAAGATGGAATAAAAGCCACATGATGGAATAAAAGCTAATCAGAAGCAGACTGATGTCAGTGCTCAGGACCTACAGAAAGGGCTGACAGATAGGTACAACAGCCCTGCCCTGAGCACTAAGGATTGCTCCAAAATGGCCTGAATACACTGCAATGCCCCAAGGAGTCTGCAGGCAATGACAGAGGAATTTGGAGGATGGGGGAGTGGAAGGATTAGAGGGAAAAGGCTGGGGACATTTGTCACATGAGAGACACCTGGTGTGACTCACAGATGAGTAACAGAGGGCACCCTATGATAAATCACCCTTCAGGAACAACTGGCAAAACCTCAGCCAGCAGCTGCTCACCAGCACAGAACCCCACTCTGCCCAGCAAGCAATGAGCTCTGAAAGAGTTCTCTTCAAGTTCCTAATATCAGTGGTGTATCAACTGGATGCAGGCACAAGCATCTCCCAGTCCTGAGGGGAAGTAAATCAGCCAGGATACACTGTGACTGCCTGGCTTCCAAAGGAGTTTCAGTCAACCAGCTCTTCCCTGATACACCTTAGAGCATCCTCAAAGCAAAAATGGGACAGGAACATCAACAACAAAATGACCTGCCTGGAAACAAACAAACAAACCCCACAACAACAAAACCCTGAGCAGTTTCAGCTAAAATAAAAGAGTCTTAAAAAGCACCTCAAAGGATGAGGTGCACATGGAGAGGTTTTTTCCCTGAGCACGTGGAGGGTTCAGCAGCTGAGGTGCCTTCACACTGAGAACCAGGTACTCTTCACAGAAGAATCTCTCCCAATTACCTCAGTGTTTTGGGGTTGGGAGACCATCAGATAGACCTGAGTAGGAGAATGAAAAGGGTGCTCAGGAAAAGCACCAGTTTTGAGACAGGCAGCAGTCAGATCAAGGAGAGAACTGCAGACAAACGTGACAGAAGTCTGACCCCAAAACATCCTCGTGCTAACCCACCAGGGCAGTAAGGCACTAGCCTAGAAAAAAAAACCAAAATAATCAGTCAAGAACTCTACAGAGCTACAGAATGAACCACAGCTTGATTCACATCTGAAAGCACCCAGACTGCTCTACAAGAGCAAGAGTTTACAAGCAGGACAAGTCCTGTGAACCACAACGTCCTCACTTGATGCCCTCACATATTGAGAGAATCCACAAAGAATATCCCTGGCACCACTCAGAGGCTGACATTTCCTATCTTTCTAATCAAGCCACATCTTACCTGCCCACATGCCTCCATGACATAAAAAACCAGCTCTGTGAACTTCTCTTGGGTGATGCCCAGCTTTTGAGGGCTGTAGTGCACTTCAAGTCCTCAAGTGCTTTAAACAGAAACCTTCACAACTTGAAGGAGCATTAAATTGCTACAGACAAAGAAAAGAATGCAGTCATAAAATCCTAATAACTGTTACAATCACATGCATCCCATGCCCAAGATGGTTTGCCCTATGTGGCATGATCTTCAGTTAATGTTACAGCACTAGCATACTTTTTTTTTTTTTTCTAAACCCTTAGTATCAGACATCCTTTGCCACTGATCTGAAAAAAATTAGACTCAAATCCTTTTCTGTCCAGGAAAGTGCCTGCAATGAACTGTGGGCTGCAATGAACACATACTGCTAACTGTAAGAATATTTTAGATGGTGACAATGCAAAAAAACCCCAAATACTGCTGGACTGAAAATATAGGAACTTCAGGAATATTAGTTCTTCAGCACTATGGTGAGAATAAAATGAAAGCTGAAGCTGTAAAAGTTTCCCAGACACCCTCAATGACTTCTTTATAAAAGTAAGGGTATCTAAAAAAAACAAACAAACCCAAACCCAAAACTGCTACTCCAGCTTTGTCTGAAGGACTTAATGTTTCATCTAAGTTCATCAAAAAGCAGTGGGGACCAAAGAAAGTAAAACTTCCTCTTCAGTACAGGCTTACACTGATATTTTTCATAAATTAAGCCTTCACTCTCCAAGCAAATTCCACTGGGTACACTGTGGTCCTATGTCTGACTGGAAATTGCATTTTCTCAGAAAATGAATCAACCAATACACCATTCCCAGTAATTATGAAATTTCACTGCTAAAGTCAGAAAACAAAAAGCTGATTTGGGGACAATCCCTATCTATCAAGCCTCCAGGGAGAAAGGAGGATGTCAGTGGGAGACTGGTGCTGTTGGCTGCCATTTAAATATAGTTTTTATTCAAATACAGCACCTTTCTTTCTCATTCCATTTCTGTAGCTGCTGTGATGTCTGCAGAACAACAGAGGTTTTTTAGGTTTTAGCTTTTTAGGTTTTTAGCTTCATCCAAGCACTTACCATCAACTTACAGCCAAATAAAAATTTCCTGGTTACACCAGGAAAAAATGCATGCAAGTAGAAACTCAGCATCTTCAGGAAGAAAACTAAAGTCTAGTAATATTTAGTTATGGCTACACTCAAATGAATGTCCTAGTGAGTAGAAACCCTAGCAACACCAACCACGTGGCATTCCAGGCACTCAGAACCAATTCAAATCCTGCCTGATGTGCTTTCTTCCTGAGCTGTGGAACTCTTGAGTACATTCTGCTGAAAAAAGCCTGTGCTGAAGGTTCTGGTTTATAAGCAGCTGCCACCAAGCAGCAGACAGGAAGTGAAGCTGCATTAAAAATGAGATGGAGAATCATATTATACAGGGGAGGGGAAGTAAAACAATTCACACACTTCACCAGGGTAGTAACTGGTATTTAAACAATGAAAAAAGAATATCCAAGACCTGATATTCTTCCAGATAAGCAAGGCCACAGCTATACAAGCATCTCAAGTAACAAATGAAAAGCAGGAACATTTTATCTAACTGTAGGAAGTATACAAAATGAATCATGCAAAGAAACTTGATCACCCAGTTCTTAACAGGACATGGGAGCTTTCAATAAAATTTGAAGAAGCAAGTCAAGCCTCCACACAGCTCAGCCTGAAGTTCACATGGTATCAGTATAAAAGTGACACACCCCACACTCCCCCACAATCACAATGTTCCAGGACTTTTACAATCTAGGGACCTATTTTTAGTGTGGCTTTTTCTTTGGCTATGACAAACCCCCAAAATTGTTCAAACCCAATTAAATTTGCTACAGGACAAAGCACAGAATGTTAAAACCAGCTCAAAAGAAAAAAAAAAAAAAGTTGAGTTTAAAATGAATAAGAACATTTAGTGAGCCCAGAGGTGTCCAATTCTTGAATTAATGAAGACAGGGTACCCACCAGAGCCTACCCTCCCATCAGGAACATCAGATGCATCAAATTAAAAAGGCAAATTAAGCATAGAAAGAACCCCTCACTAGGAAATACCAGATTGAAAAACCTCAAGCCTGCTATGCACAGAATCCTGACTTTCCCCTGGATTTACAATGGTCTTGCTCTTGCTAAAATTCCACCATTCAAGAAGCAATTCTAGCAGATGCTGCACCAGTAGTGCTGTCAATATGTGTGCAAAACTGCTTGGACACAATAGTGAGATATTTCAGCTCTGGATAAGCTATTTTTGGGCTACCACTTGTTTAGCCAAGCAGAATTCCAGAATAAAAATATTTTAGCATTGGTAAGTTTATCTGCATTTGAGATCTCCAGCTAATGCCTAAAATAATAATTAACTGACAGCTCCCCCCACAGTCTTTTTTTATTCATATAATTAAAAACATGCCTTGCTGGCTTAGGTCCAGTGATGAACAAGCAGACATTATTCAGTGCCTCAAGAATCAAAGCTCATAAAACAAGGTTGCACAGAGCTGCAAAAGTCACATGGTGCTAAGAGACTGCTGAAGCCTATGAAAGAAATTCTTAATAAAACGAAAGTCTAGAGAGGGAAAAATCTCAGACAATTCATGTGAAAGACTTAGCTGTTTCTGTTGATAACATATGCTGCCTACTCCTCTTCTGAAGTTCTGGGAGTGGCTGACTGTCAGACAAGTTTAACTCTGCACAGAGCAAGCCTGCCTTGGTGTGTGATTTAGGCCAGGGAAGTTTGATTACAGCAGTGAACTTGTGATTTGTTCATCCTGGAGCATAACACTATTGCCATTTATTAGCTTATCCATGTCTAGCCTCATTCAGCTGCATTCTTCTAAACATTTTATTTAGTGAAGCACTCCAGATTTACTGTAAACACATATAAAGCAGGGAGTGGCATTCATTAATGAGCCTCATGTTCTATTTTTAACACACAGCCCATCTACCATGCTCCTACATGATTAAGACAACACAAGGAAATGGATGAAGTAGTTCAGTACTTTAAGAATTCATTCAGAGAAAACAAAGTTTAAAAAAAAAAATCCATAGGAGTAAATAAAATTAGTTTTGAACTGGCAAGAAGAGAGACTTCAGTCTTCTTACACATTACAAGAAAATTCCTCATTCAATTGTGAGCCAGAATCAATATTTTTTCAATAAGAGGCAGATTCAATTCTGTTTCCTTAGCAAAGCAGTCAGTACCCAGCAGAGCCAACTTCACTCATTCTCTCCCTATTTGTCAAGCTTCTGCAAGCCTCACAGGACTATAGGGAAAACATTTAAAAAAAAAAAACAACAAACCCAAACTCATTATTTTCAATTCCAAGTGCCCTATCTGCCCTCAGGATTATTTTTTTCTTCCTATCAAGTTTTCCCCCTATAGGAAATACTTGAGTGTTCCACCTAGCAGCATTCAGAAGACCCAATATGCCATTAAACCCAAACATGCTTCATTGTTCATTGTTTCAAAAGCAGGTAAAAAGTTTAGCAAAAGTAAGAATTTTGTAGTCTATTAAAAATCTTTGAAGACAAAAAAATGATACAGAAATTAGCCTGAAACAGCAAGGCTATGGGGAGATAAGGACTACTCCAAACCTACTGAGGTCTGCAGAGAGTCTCCTATTGAATGCAGTATTTGGATCAGTCCCAAAGCATCTACAGTTACAAAGATTAGAGACAGCATCTATATTTTGAAGATACATTTTTCCTGTAAAACAAAACCAGCTGTGACTTCAGTAAGTTTACTCTGATGAGACAAAGCAAGGTTTTTGACTTTAATACAGCTTCATGGTAAGCATCACTGTCATTTGGGAATTTTAGCTTTTGGTAACAGGCCATGGGACAACTACCTCATGAAAAATTACATTCAGAAATTAATTCTGAAAGTGATGCTTATTCCCCACTATTGCTCATGGTGAAACAGAGGAAAATGCTTTATTCCACCAAATGCTTGCTGCATCCACTGGCAGCATAAGACCCAAGGAAACAACCAGCTCAAAGTGCACATTTTCATTACTGTCTCCCACCATTTGTTGGCCCAAGCCTAGTTTCTGAACTACTATCAAAGAATCTGACTCAACACCAAAGTTAAATTCCTCCCCAGAATTTTTCATAGCCTTAAAGTTCTGTTCTTCAAAATAATAAAAAGCCACACACAGATGGCTGCCCACATGTTTCCCTCCAAAAATATTAAGATGCTTTAAAACAAAGTGATACCGGGGCTGACCCTAACACGTGACTAACATGCACTGAGAGGTGAAAAATTAGTAATTTTGCATCATACCCACAGCCCATACTATAGGAAGATCACAAAGACAAGATAAAAATTCCTTTCAGTCACAATAATTTCCTTCTTACCTTGCCTCCTTCTCTTTCAAAGTCGACATATTCCCGGGTCGGTGTCTGTCGCTGCTCCCCCTGCCAGCTGGCCGGAAAAAACTGGAGAGACAGATTGGTTCCTGTGGCCACAAAAGCCTTTTAGAAAAATCAATACAAACAGGATCAGGGAGCAAGACATTACATAAATTATGCAGGCAGTCATTTATTTTTACATCAGTTTATGTCTTAAGCCAGGCAGCACGGAGAATGCTTAAAGTCAAAAACATGTGCTCATCATTTTTCTTAAGTATTAAGTTACAAACATTTGATTCCATTTTGACAACATTTACCATTGGCTGCTTCAGATATAAAACACAACATGGAATCAATACTTCTTTCAAATCAGTTTTGCTGACATTAGAATCTGTCCTTTCAGTTTGGTCTGGATAACCTGTGCCCTTACTACCCGAAGCATTAAAAATTGCCAATGCTTTTTATAGAGCTTCACTATCTCTAAAAGAAGGAACTGCTGAAGGAAAATTAACCCCTGAGACCTTTTATTAGGGACAACTTTCCCCCCCCCCCCCCCAAAGAAAAGCACTCCTTTTGTTTCACAATCTACTAGTACCTAAACACTGATCACAACTGAAATGCAAATATTCCCCTTTTATCACCACATTTATCAATACACAGCTCAATTAAGCTTCAGAGGATGAAGTCTTCTTTGCCACCTGAAGACATCCAGGAAATCCAAATCAGGAGATCCTGTGCCAGTGAGAAAGGCACCAAATCTTCTCAGTTGCAGCCCTTTGTAAAATCATTAAAGGGACTGACTTAACCGTATTAGAAAAAGCATGCTTTGCTTTTAAATAAATAATTTTCTGTAGTTTCAAATGAAAGTAAGATTGTTTACTTTATTAAGCCACTGCATTTATTTGTGTATCTTAACAACTCCAAGTCAGGATGAGTATACTGATTTCTGGACATGAAATAAAAAAAAAAAAAACTGGCTTTGCAAGCACAAGCCCTTTGCAAGGAGATTTTTCCAAGTACCCTTGTGTAGTACACATATAGCATGAACTATAAGCATGTGGATACTCAAACATGCTCCCAGAACATAACTCTACTCAGAACCCCAGGGTTAAACGTAATTTGTTACAATCAAATAACTGTATTGATTAGCATGATCACCTAAGATTTAACTGGTCATCAATCCAGAATCCAGTTTTCCTTAAAAGCTACACAAATACTCTCCAATAGCTGGAATTCCCTGGCAAGCAGATTTCTTTGAAGCAACCCAGAATTCAGCAACTTGACAGCATAACTGTACTGTTACCCATGACACACCATCCCTACCTGGTATTTAAGACAGCTCTGGCCATGTACTGCAGCACTGCCTGTCACAGGATTAATACCTCCCATTTTAAAAGTAGATGTGCTTTGTCTTGACTTCTCCTCCTTTGCCAAGGGAGACTCTGCAATCAGGTTCCATCCCAGACTATTCTTAAAAGCAGATTATTTATTTTTAAGCCCATTCTCAGGGTCATTAAAATAAGAGTAATCCATCCTGCTAATACTGGGGGAGTATTGTACTGCTGCATTTATATTTCTTTGCTCTGCAACACGCAAAGAAAAACATTTCAATGAACGCAAAAGCAGCTTCAACAAGGGTACCCTTACACAAATAAAAAACATCCAAACAGCCAGGGCTGCAGACCAACAGCACCAGGCTGACTACCTTGTATTTTCTCTTTGCTTTTCTAAGTGATGCTCTTTACATATCAACAAAAAAAATTCATATCTCCAAATATTTCTGACTCATAGGTCACCACCACTCAGTCTGCTCATGAGCTACCTTCCCACTTCCAAGCATCTTTACCAAACAGGTGGTTTTCACTCTTTCATTTACACACTTAAAATGCCCACAGAGAGAGATCCTGGAGATCCCTGCAGCCCTCCAGGCTATGCCAGCATCTGCAGACTCCCAGAATATTGGCTAAAATACTTGCTTTTTGGGGAGCAGAGAGCCTGAAGTGCCCATGCCCCTCTGCTTCCAGTCCCTAACTTCAGCTAGAGGTAAGAACCCTGGGAATAAATCCCAGGGAAAAGAAAATGGAAGAACAGAAAATTCCCACATCCTCACGGAGTCATGCAGGCAACATGCAAACCACAGGCTATTTATAAAGCTATGTAGGTATTTATCCTCTGGATTTTTGAAGCCTGGTCCCTCCCTTTGAACAATTAAAATACCCATGTGCTTCTAAAATCTAAATCATAGCTCACTACTGAAAAGCTCAAGAGCAGTCTTGTTAGTAACCACACAGGACTACACTGAATCCAACAGTTTTCTTCTAGTAGCAAGCAAATTAAAAAAAAAAAGCAAAACCAAAAACCAAAAAACAAAACAGCAAAAAACCCAAAACACTGGTTTGCTCTTAAATTTTAAAGTAAAAAAAAAAACAACCCCAAAACAAAACTAAAAAACCCAGACAAACAAAAAAGAAAAATCAAAAAACCAAAACCTAATTTTCTATACAGAGCTTTGTGAAGCTCAGTCTGAGCTGCTATCATGCACACATGCCTCAAATTTTGCAGAGACCTCATCAGGTAGCACAGGGGTGATCTGAGCCACAATACAAGCACCTTCCAAACAAAGAGTTGGTTAGGAAGTCTCCCAAAATAAATTTAGCGTGGAAAGTTATTTTCAAATTACCAAAGCAATACCAGTAAATCCCAAATCTTAATATTTCACAGGTATTTTCTCAGGAACACTGGTAATTATTTTCTTTGTTCCATCAAGACTTACTTGACAGAGGTAACAAGCAGCTTACTGCCAGTTCTACATTAAATCCCTAACATCTTCCCCAGGTTTTTTTACCTGCTTAAAAAGGTCATTTGCAAAGGCTCCCTTTGGAGATAAAAGAATAAATCCTTGATGTCTGGAAAAATATTCAATTCTTAAAAAAGTAAAATTGCTAGGTGTTTTTAACATCAGTCATTACACACACTACATTTCTAAATAAACGTGCCCTGTTCACAAAACAAAACCAGCTGTTTCAGATCAAGAAATATAGAAGCTGTTTTATAATTAAATAGTATTACTTAGAACAAGCAACACTGGTTGCTTCTAGGGGACAAAGTTCTGGCACAGAAAGACAGCAGTAGCCTTGGAAATCCAAAGGTGAAACTACAGGGATTTCTAATTTATATAAATAACTGCACAGGCTGCTTAAAAAGCTGGTTGATAAACTAGACATCCATTTTATTTATTTATTTAGGGAAGGATTCTGTTATACCATGCATTTTCACCTGCTCACAAGCTTCAAATGCTAGCAAGCCACCTTTTCCTCACCTACCTATTGTCTGCCTGGTGACTTTTGAAAGGAAGCATTAAATATGAACATTAAAAAAAAATAAATTGTAAAATCAAGGAAGAAGCTACAAACGGCCTCTCACAAAATGGTATTTCTGGTTCTTAGATCACAGGGGTAAGATTCAGTTAAAATAGTTACTCAATAAAAGCTAACCATGTACTTAAGTGTACATCTTTTTATGCACTGATGCAAATGAACATCAGTTGCAGCAAGTGGTATTCAATTACATTTGTTTGGATGTGCATAAGAATAATTTAAGAATTAATTCCACTGTGAACTGACTAGCAGCATCCACACCACATGAAATTAAAGAATCATCATATACGTGCAGAGTAAGGAGCTGTTTTCTATGGGAAAGCAATGCTTACCACACGTTCTACTATATCAAGTAAATGAAAAATAGGTTACTTCTGAATTTTAAGAGCAGCCAACAGTCAAAAACTTCACAAGGCAATGAGATACTGATCCTGCAGAAGAAATATACAGCAGAAACCACACCAGGAAGTAACTAGTCAGTTCTTGACTACGCCAAGCCATACTTCATCTCACTTCTTAATTCTCCACGTACTGCAAGTAACCTTAATGAATGAGAAAATCGGGGCTGAACTGCCAAGTTTCAGTTTAAGAATTTAATTTTAAAAATCACTTATTTCACAGACGCATCTAAGAGCCCATTCGAGACTTAGAGCCAGCGTCTTCTCAACAATTTCACTCAGTTCGGAAAGCTACGATTTAAAAAAAAAAAAAAAAAAAAAAAAAAAAAAAAAAGCAGCTGAATATCGAAACGAGCCGCTCACAACCCCAACACGTGTCCGGGGAGAGAAGTGCAGCCGGATGGCACTGCCGGTGCTCGGAGGGCTCCGGGAGATGTTCCTCCCCTCCACATCACCGCCCCGGGACTCCGGGCCCGCCGGTACCGGGTTCGCTCCGCTCCGGCTCGGCAAACTCGGGCCGCCGCCTTCCAGCGACTGAACGCTAAGGGGACAGAAACGCTGCCGTTTAACGACCCCGTCTCCTTCCTTCAGCCTCTGAAAGGCGGCAAATGTCACTTTTTTGTCCTCAAGCAAAACTTTCCAGCCCGGCGCGACCCCCCGGTCCGGGCTAACACCCCACTCCCCCGCGCCGAGCCGCTCAGCTACTTCCAGCGTTCCTTCTCCTCCAAGCCTCCCTCAAACTTTTTATTTAAAAAAAAAAAAAAAAAAAAAAAAAAATCTAAATAACTGGGGAGAACGGCGGCGGGGCCCATCCGTCTCACGACTGCCTGGCGCCCCTGCCCACCCCGCTGCCGGCGGCCCCCGAGGGGAGCTCGGCGCCACTTACGATCTCGGAGCGGCCGTCGCGACAGGCGTTCTGGAAGCGGGCCTGCCTCTCCTCGTGGGGCCGGTCCCTGAAGCCGGTGTATTTAATCTGCGGAGAACAGGGAGCGCAATCAGAGGGGCCCAATTCCCGGAGATAAGGGGGGCAGCGGAGTGCACAGACTGAGCTTCCCCAGCGCCGCCGCCCGGCTCGGCTCCCCCCGCCGCGCCTGAGGTGAGAAGCGGGGCTGCCCCGGCCCCTTGGCGGAAACTTTCCTCGCGGAGAGGAGGGTTAGAGGAGAGGGGGTGGTGGAAGCGGGCTCCCCGCCGGCTCACCTCGCACTCGCGGCTCAGCTTCCTGAAGAACTCCTCGTTCTCGAACTTGCTCCGCTGGTCGGGGACAACCCGCGGCATGGTGGTGGGGCCGCCGCCGGCTGCCCTCCCTCCCGCCCCGCGCTGTCCCAGCCCCAGCGCTCTCCTCGCCCTTTGTTAGCCCCCGTCGGCGGCGGCGGCACCCCCTCCCTCCCCCTCTCTCCTCCCTCTCCCGCCTCCCCGCGCAAAGCAGCAGCCACCACCGCCCGCTCCCGCCTCCCCCTCTCCCCTCCCTCCCCTCCGACTTCCTCCCGGCTCGCACACCCCGGCCGAACAGCCGCGCCATTCACAACCCCGCCGACACCCCCGCGCATGCGCCGCGGGGCTCCCGCGCCTCCCTCCGAGGCGGGAAGCGGCGTGAGTTCGGGTGGGGGGGACTCACACACCGCATCGCCTCACACCCACCCTTCCCAACCGCATCCCCTCACCCGGGCGGTGACGCACCCGTAGGGCTGAGGGCAGCGGGGTCTTTCCCCCTTTGCTACCCCCCTGCCCCGGCTTAGCGCGCTCCGTCTCGATGGTTTCCGGCTTCCTGCTTCGAGGGGAGCAGCCTCAGCCCGGCCGTGGGTTGCGCTCCCCTTGCTCGGGGTCCCTCACGGGCCGTCCCTCCGCTTCCTTCACCCCCTCCCCATCACCACTTCAGTCTCGGGGGGTGGAGGCTTTGCACCGGCCGCTCGGGGGGCAGGGAGGGCTCTCCGCGGCCCGGTGCGAGGGCCTGGGCTAAACCCAGGGCATGGTCCGTGTCCCATGGCTGCTAAAAGGATCCAGCAGCCTCACTCCGGCTGCCCTCCCAGACAAAGCTCCGGGGGCTGCGCTGCTCCCTCCCCGGGGTTGCTGCGGCGGGGAGCTCGTCCTGAGGCTTCAAACTCTGAAGCCTCGGTGTCTGGCGTTCCGGTGTGAGGCTGCTGCAAAAAAAATCCAGCGCTTCGGTTCACCAGTGCTTAAAAAAAGTTCGCTTTGCACACAGGCTAAAAATACAGCACCGAGACACCAGCCTGAAGTCTTGATTCTAATCATCTGCACGCACAGGAATTTTGCAGGATCAAGGAGCACAGCAGGACAAAATCACCTGCCCCTAAATCAATTTTTTTCCAACTTCACCTTGGTTATCTTTTTTTCCTTCAACCACTTCCCCAGCCTTTCAGCAGCTCAAGCATTGTAAGGATAGTTGCCCATGCCAAAAAAAAAAACCCTAAAACTGTCGGGGCTGTTACGATACCTATTGCCAACGTAAAAATATTATCGAGGGTATTAGATCTTCTGATAAAGAAATGAGGTTTTCTAATCTCGCAGTCATACAATCTTAACTTTACACGTACTCATGCAAATTGGGAGAGGGCAATGCTAGGGTTAGCCAGAAGGCATGATTTGAATCAAGTCTGAGGAACTTAATAAAAAAATGAGGGAAGTGTCTGTATCCCTCAACTAACTGTATACCAGCCCCATAAAAAGGAGGGTTTTTTTGAAATGCAGAAAAAAATTTAAGAGAAGTTTAACACGTTTATGAGCTGCAGATTTAGGCAGCAACTCTGTGTTTGAGATGTACCCTCCGATTTTTGGTACATTCCTGTGATGCAGCTATGTGTGCAAATTCAGAAATTAGAAGCACTAAAAGAGCTGGTCTGAAAGTTTTCTTCAAAACTGAACAGTAATACACTGAAACTGAAAACATAAAAATGTTAATATAGATCTCGACTCGCATAGATTAATACAAATCCCTAAGTGAAATTCTCCTGAACATCAGGCACATTTAAAGCTCTCAAAATAAGATTTTTTTTTTAAAAAAATCCGTATCACTTTTCATCCTACAGCAAGATCAATACCAAGAGCATAGACCTGCAGGAGACCTGCCAAGTTCATAAGGTAGAAACCTGCTCTCTTAACCTCCAATAATCTTTCACTATTCACTAGTACATTGCTCAATTCCCACCTTCTCCCCCCCCAAACTGTCTTTTCTTTCAAGAAACAGTTTGCAAAAAAAAAAAAAAAATAAATTACCAAGGTAAAAAACAAGAACAGTGGTTGTAAAGCCCTAGTATAAGAAATGGGAGACATAATCATCTAGGCAAGCTTGGGTTTTTGACCTTGGAGTATGTTTTTCTAGCTTTTGGAAAGAATGTAAAATCTGACTGTTTTCCTCCAGGAAGTTCTTTGGTTTATGTTTTTCATCCTGGAGTTTTCCTCTCCCCACTGCAAAGTTTTTGTTTTAAACCAGGTGAGTCAATACTATCGTAGAGTTTGTAACAGCTCAGATGCTGCCTCTCTGTGTTGCCCTGGTCAGAGGTGAGATGGCAAACATTGGCATGGTGTCATTCTGAATTTATTTAATTTCTCTCTACTAAGCTAACACACACCAAAAAAATTCACTTCTGCTCTGAAGAACCATAGTGAAGGGAACTGGTTCCTTTATATTGTGACAGATATAACGAGGAGAAAATTATTTTAAACCTTTCTCATTAAGGAAAGATGATGAAATTGGACCAGCTTTTCCCTCAACCCTGTGCATTTCCCCTCTACCCCCAACATTTAACAAGGCAATTCAGGTCTTAGAGACATCCCTGCTTTTATTGTTTGTAGCTAGGCAGAAGAAAGGCACAAAAATGAGTGTCTTTCCAGCAAGAGAGGCTTCAGCATAATTTCCACAGTTATTTACCCTGCTTGGCCAGAGCTGCTGGCCAACAGCCAGAGAGTCAACACAGATCAGAAGCAGCTTTGCAGGTGGTAGCTGGGGGATATGAGAGGGAAAGCTGAGGTTATGGTGTTGGAGGTGGGATAAAACCTCATGGGAATTCTGCAGCTCAGTTAACTTTTTTTCTTCTCCATTTACTTTTTAGCCCTGTATCATCAGTGCACCAGAAGGAGCTGGATCCTTTTTCCTTCTGCATGACCAAATGCAACTGCTGCCTAAAGGTGTCAGGGATATCTCTGCAAAGCCTTTCAGTGCAGTTCAGGCTGCTCAAATGTGACCAAACTTACCATGGTCTGTCCATCCATGGTCTTGTTGATTCACAAGAACTTTGGCTGGTCCTGAGCCTGTGGCTGAGTTACCTGCTGAGAAGAGAAAGGGCAAGCTTGTAGGGATGCTGCTATGAGAGCCATTCCTCAGAGCAGACCCCTTTCCAAAATAACATCTAAGATGTTTATAGTGCATGGATAAGTGAGACACATACCAGTTAAAGATACACAGATGGAGCTTTCTTCAAGTGACAAGTCCTGTACACACTGCACTTTCTAGAACTGCACTTTCTTTACCATGTCTTTAAAACCTCTGGTTTTCCCTCTGTAGCAGTATTTGCTGAACAAATCCCTGGCACTGATGCTGTATTGTTCTCTAGATTTCACACATGTGAGACACTAATAAGCAAAGGCTCCTGCATATCCACTGAGCTATGGCAGCTGCAGCATAATCAAGCACCAGTGTTTTGTGTATACAAGCTACTCTGTGATTACAGATCCATTATTAAGCTGTCTGCAAGATATAATTATGCACATTAGGCATGAAATGCATTCCACTTACGCAAGTTCCATGCTTATGGGTTGTACAAAATTCAGGAAGAGGGATAGAAGTTGAGCAGATGGATTGTCTTCTTTCCCTCAGTCTAATTTCTATTACCCTGCTATCAGAAATGGTGCTCCCAGCCAGAATATCTTCAGTGAAGCCATCCCACCAGTGCCATGGCATATTGCTGGTGGGTTCCTGGATCCTCAGTCACATGCAGGAATCATCCTGAAGTGCTCTAACTCATCTCCAGAGGAGCTTTTAATGCCTACCCTGCATACATCAGCAAAAAGATCTCTCAGGACTCCCAAGACAACTCTAATGAGGGACGTAGGCAATGCAGAGGCCCAGGAGCTATTGGTGTCAATTTACATCTGGCAAAACACTTTATGCAGAGAGGGATGTAGGGACTCCAGATGTGACAACAGCTTTCAGGACTTGGCGAAGTCCAAAGTTGATCTCTAAACATCTTATGTACCACACAAAGAGAGATAAAAGTCATACCACAGCAGTTAAAGAGAATTATCTACTTTTGCATGCTGAGTGGGAAGCTGCCTACCAGCAAAAAATGCTAAGCATGGTGGCTGTGAGGGAGGAAGCAGAACCTGAGCTCTTTTCTCTAAACCAGGCTACAGGGAGATGCATCTGTTGACTCCAGATCCCAAAGCTGGAACCTTTTCCCTAAAAGAACGTGCCTACAGGTGCTACTTGAATTATCTGAATGTCACTCCCTTATCAGAACGTGACTCCTGCCTTTCTCTGTTGTTCCTGAGCATTTGGAGCACTTAGGGCATGGGAGACCCTTTCCAGGCTGAAGCTCAGATTCCTGGCCACCTCTACAAGCACCTTTGTCCCCAAGAACCCTAACACAGGAGTAGCTCCCATCAGGGATGGGAGACCCTTTCCAGGCTGAAGCTCAGATTCCAGGCCACCTCTACAAGCACCTTTGTCCCCAAGAACCCTAACACAGGAGTAGCTCCCATCAGGGATGGGAGACCCTTTCCAGGCTGAAGCCCAGATTCCAGGCCACCTCTACAAGCACCTTTGTCCCAGGGGAACCCTAACACAAGAGTAGTTTCCATCAGGGATGGGAGACCCTTTCCAGGCTGAAGCCCAGATTCCAGGCCACCTCTACAAGCACCTTTGTCCCCAAGAACCCTAACACAGGAGTAGCTCCCATCAGGGATAGGAGACCCTTTCCAGGCTGAAGCCCAAATTCCAGGCCACCTCTACAAGCACCTTTGTCCCAGGGGAACCCTAACACAAGAGTAGCTTCCATCAGGGATGGGAGACCCTTTCCAGGCTGAAGCCCAGATTCCTGGCCACCTCAACAAGCACCTTTGTCCCAAGAACCCTAACACAAGAGTAGCTTCCATCAGGGATGGGAGACCCTTTCCAGGCTGAAGCCCAAATTCCTGGCCACCTCAACAAGCACCTTTGTCCCAAGAACCCTAGCACAGGAGTAGCTCCCATCAGGGTTGCTACCAGAGTGCAACAAGAGACCCCAGCCTCCATCATCAGGACTAAATGAAAAGCCTGTTAAACCAATCATCTTTTCCCACCAGATGATCTGGACACCCTTGGCTATTTCTGAGTTTTAACACTGGCAGTTTAACAGCTTACTTCACAAAGAAATAACCTTTTTTTTTTTTTTCCAGACCCTAGACATGCAACATCCCCCATGAAAGCCTCTCCTGTACAGCATGGGATGCCCACCTGAATAGACTCTTCTGACACTTGCATGCCAGCAACTAATCCTGGAAAGATCAGGGATTTGGGCAACTGTGGAAGCACAGTGGGATGCCAGATACACAAGACTGATGCAGCAAATGTGGCCTCTGATTATTGAGCTTGGCACAGTCTTAGGAAAACACAATATCTAATGAATTGAAAATCCCTTTAAATTCTTTCAGCTAACCAGGGGAATACAGATGTTTTTCTACAAACCAACATGAAATGAAACCTGAGAACACCTGAGCTGATTAATCCTCTGATGGTGCAACAGGAGCTGAACTCCTCAGTTAAAGAACTAAACCAGATAACCCCATGTGGCTACTTGACTTTCATACTGATTATTTTAACACTGATGATGCTCACAGAAGCAGCCATGCACTTCTAGGATTCTGTGCTATCTCTACACTTTTTGGCAATGGAACTATGCAGGTTTTATATTAAAAAGCCATTTTTAAGATTTACCAATTGCCACATAAACTGTGACAAGAAACCTTACCTGAACTCAAAGAGTCTCCACTGCCTGGCCAGCAGACAGCACGATGAGGAACCTCTCCCAGCCTTGCCTGTGGCCACTGAAATGACACTTGGAGCCTATCACTTCACCTCCCATGCCTCAATCCCCCCCTTATCAAACATTTTGAGATATCCTGGTGAAGATCTTATGGAAAGAGCCAGGCATTCTCATTATCCATGGTGTTGAGCAACAAGGATAAAGTTAAACTAAGCACTTGGGTGACTCACCCAAGACACATAGATGAAAGGAAGTGTTTATAGATGGCCTTGGTGAAATCAGTTTCTGAAGGTGCTGGGCACACAGACAATCCTGGTGGCACACACCAGTATCAGACATAACTTTTTCTGTGTATTATCTGATGTACTTCCAGCAGCCACAGCACCTTGTTCCACTGCATTTCTTAAGCTATTAAAAACTCCTTCAAAAGTGTATGTGTGGTTTTGGGGGGTGGCAGACTGTGGTAGAGAGCCTTTGCCAGCTTTTAAAAAACTAGCATTTAGGAAATGGCTTGAAACAACTCAGTTGGTGGCTGGTGTGAGACAGCAGAAGTGGCCATCCCTGCTTGGTCCTCCTGCATGAGGAGCAGAGGGGGGTTCAGAGTCAAAGCCTGGAAACCAAACACAAATTCACGGGATGATTTTGAGATGATGGGGGAGAAAGCTACACAGAGGGTGACTCAAAGCCCTGTTCTGGCTTCACATGTGAATATTTATCACTGAACAAGCTGTCTTTTGATGCTATTCAGTACAACTGTCAGAGGTGGTTCAGTCTTGGTACAGATGATGGCCAAGGGACACTACAGATTCAAGACAGATTATTCTTAAAAGCTTTAAGCTATAACTTTCCTCTCATAGATGCAGTGGTGGAAAGAAGTTACATTTCTGAATCTTTTTTTTTACCCTCCCTATGACCAAAGCAGAAATTAACTCTCACATTTAATCAAGGACCTTAAGACTTTGCCCAGCTGAAATAAAAATACCAATAAAGTTCACAGTAGGGGAGATTTGCAACAGGCACATCTTCACTGAAAGTGTTTTGTTGGTAAGAAACAAAAGTTTATGCACAAAAATCCTTCCAAAATTCCAAATTTGTTTAGAAGGGTCAGACAACTACAGAAGATTTATAAGCACAACTTGCATTAATCTCTGTTCTGTTTCTAGAAAGTTTTCCCAAAGATCCTATAAGTTGTTCTACCACCATTCAGTAGAAAAGTGTCTCACACTTTATCCACCTTTAAGACACACACCCAGCTTTAAATTTGCATCACAGAAGGCAGCAAGGTGTTGACTTGCAAGCATCAAATTATTCTAAAAACCTTGTTCTTAAAGAACTCATTTAATTTTCAAGGCAAAAGTTGCCTTTCAGAACTGAGCAGAGTTCTGTCCCCCAAACCCATGCAAACCTTGGATTTCCATGCAACTAGCACACCAGGCTTCCACGTGGTATCATAAAAAAATTGATTTTATTGTCCTTGCAGAAAAATCAGGGCTCTGCTTAGGGGAGTAAGAGACTGGGAGGCAAAGTCATGCAGTGGGTTGTACAATCAGACCTTCCAGGCCAGGAGGAGCTGCCACCATCTACAAATAAAGCACTCGAGGTGAAGTCTTGTGCTGAGCCTGATACTGGAAATTATCAATATTTAAATTGATGCCTCAAACCAAGTCTCCAAGGAAATATTTCTCTTTACCAGCACATTCCATCACGGGCAGGTTTGGAGCACTCTGGTGCAGGGGGTACAGACTGCTGCTCTTGTTATGGAGCTTGCAAAGTTTTAATAAAAATAATAATAATAATTTTAAAATACTTGGCTGCTCCTTTGAGGAGTTCCCAAACCCTGCCTGCCTCGTGTCAGCTTTGAGAAAGCAAAGCTCAGCTCATCTCTGTGTAGTGCTGAGCTGCCTTTTCACCTTCTTTTAAAACAGTGCTGTTATTGTTTTCCTTCTCATTGATCTTATCCTTGGAGAATTTGGAAGGGATTTCAAAGAGGCAGGGTGTTGATAGTAACTTTGTTTTCATGTTTCTACTCTGTTGAGGAAAGCTCTTTGTTTCCATTGACTGGGAATTAAGATGGCCCCAACCCTCAACTCTAATCCAGAATGAAGTCTCAAGAGCCTTTCCCTTGACCTAAGAACCCCAGAATTTCCTCATGTTTGGGTTGCACATTTCAGGTTGAAGGGTGTATTTACAGCTGTCCCAAGACAGATTCCTCAGCACACTCTTCCCATAGGATTTTCCCAGTAGATAGGGATTTTCCCCTGCACAAGTCTTCAGCATTTTAATTTACCAATAGCAAAGAGACCATCTCTGAGCCAATGCTAATGCAGCAGTGAAAGGAGCAAGGCACAAGAGTATTAGGGGTTGTTCTTCACCTCTCAGTCACCTTTTTGGGCTCTGGCAGCAGCTGCAGTGTTTGCAGATGTCCAGGTAAGCTCGAGACAGACCCACAGAGCAAGGAAAAATAAAGGTCACTTCCAGTTTCACTTGAAAGAAATTCCAGTGGCTACTCCAAGCCCATCATCCAGACGTGGTTAATGTGTATCAAGGGCAGATCTGGTTTCATCAGAGATCCTAGATTTTTCCACAGTCTTAACTATTTGGGGAAAAGAACAAACCTCGAAGGCTGAAGGAAGAAAAGCAAGGCCCAAGTGCCAAACTGGATCCTGTTGCAGGGGAGTTAACCCAGGACAGTGTTCCACACAAACACAGGCTTCTCTCGGGAGCATTAAACCAAAAGTAGGCTGCTTTCCTCAGGATTTCCACCTCCATTCTCCCCTTTCACCTGCACCAATTAATTTAAAGGCTTTTGAAGGAATTTCTGAATCCTGCTTTCCCTCCCACTCTCAAATTTGCTTGAGTTTGAGCTGCAGACTTAACAATTTATGGTGTGGGAGAAGGGAGAAGAAAAAAAAGGCACAGAGGGGTAGTAACCTCCCACACTTTGCTTTACTACAAGTCCAGTGTCAAACTGAGCTTGTGCAGGGTGAGACTTTTTTGGACAGAAGGTCCTTTAAAGGTTAAGGAGAGTGACTCTGGAACCTCTCACAAGAAACATCTCAGTATCAACTGAGATTTCCAGACCAACCAAGTCCACCACAGAGCTGTTGTTCTGGGGGAGGTAGCACCTGGCTGGCTGATCTTCAAGTCATAGCCCTGCTCCCAGATTTCAGATCAGAGCACTCAAGGTTTCCAAAAATAGTCCCAAAGTTCCTCCATCCAGCCATAGTGCAATGGCACAATTCCCTAACCTTGTTCTGAGAAACAGCTGAGATTTTTGGCTGCCTTTTAAAACACAAAAAGGCGAAGAAGAGGGAAAAAGCAGGGGGTGGAAGACAGCTTGAGGGAAATGCCTGGCATGGAAGAGCTCAGCTATTTAGGCTAAAGCTTTGGCAAGGCTCTGAGCAGTCAGACTGCTTACAATGAAAACCACCTGACACGCTTGATGCCTTCATACCCACTCATAAAAACACAAACACCTCGAGTATCTACAAAACCTGGGGCTCCACAGCAGATAGGGTGAGCACTAATGAAGGGGTTCAAACTGCAGCAGCCAGATCAAGATCAGGTAACAGGAGAACATTTGACTAAAGATAACTTGAGTCCTGGGACAGATTTCCCAGGAGAAAGAAGTTTCCATCACAGAAGGCTGTCAGAAGCAGATGGAATGCAATCACCCCTGCTGTAGCTAAAAGCAGCTAAAAAGGGAACCAGGTGACACATCATAATTCCTTGATATTTCCTCTATACACAGTCATTTACACATGCTGACAGTGATGCTCTTCTCTTAGAATCATAGAATTGGCTGGGTTGGAAGGGACCTCAGGGCTCATCAAGTCCAACCCTTGATCCACTCCCCCCATGGTTCCCAGCCCATGGCACTGAGTGCCACATCCAGGCTCTTTTGAAATATCTCCAGGGATGGAGAATCCACCCCTTCCCTGGGCAGCCCATTCCAATGGCTGAGCACCCTCTCCAGCAAGAAATTCTTTCTAATATCCAACCTAAACTTTCCCTGGCACAACTTGAGACCTCTTGTGCCCTCTTGTCTTGCTGAGAGTTGCCTGGGAAAAGAGCCCAACCCCCCCCGGCTCCAACCTCCTTTCAGGGAGTTGTAGAGAGTGATGAGGTCTCCCCTGAGCCTCCTCTTCTCCAGCCTCAACACCCCCAGCTCCCTCAGCCTCTCCTCATAGGATCTGTGCTCGAGTCCCTTCACCAGCCCAGTTGCCTCCTTTGGACCTGCTCCAGGACCTCAATATCCTTCCTAAACTGAGGGGCCCAGAACTGGACACAGTAGGATCCTTAGTAGGATTTTATAGCTGTTAAAGTGACCTTCAACAGGGAGATGGTGGAGTCACCATCCCTGGAGGTACTCAAAGGCCACATAGATGGAGCACTCCATGCCATATTCTAGTGGGATAGTGGTTTGGGTTTTTTCTGGGTTGACACTTCGACATGGTTATCTTAGAGGTCTTTTCCAACTGTGACAATTCTGTGGTTCTGTGACCTACTTTTCAAATCCATGTTTTAACAGTATTTCTGTCCCCCTGTGACAGAGGTGGTGAAGCAGAGGCACATGAGGATTGGGTGACTTCTCCGTGCTCAGAGAACTCATCTGGGTAGGGCTGATGACAGCAGTATTTAGCACTAGGCATCCACCACTTCTCTACCCAAACAGATTTTCTCCCTGGGGAATTCAGGAAAGTTCACACCTGCTTTTTCATGGGCCCTCATTGATGGAGTTCCTGGTTTTGGCTGCTGCTTCTGCTCTAGGTTTGTGAGCCCATTACCCCAGGATCTCTTTACAGCTACCTCATCCTCTCTTCTTTTCTCCAGCCAGGGGATTTCCACTTTGTTCTAAGATCCAAAATCCCTTTGTTTAGCAGTCTGCTGTGCTTTATCTTTTATGAGGAAAGATCCTGGATGGGAGCTTTTCCTCTGTTTGCATCATCTACTTTTCAACTCCTTCCCTTCACTTCCAACCTGGCACATCTCCACCATACATCTAAGTACTTCATACCATGGGGATTTCTCTTTATTTCCTTTTTCCACTCCTGCTTCTTCAAGGCTTCATTTTAGTTGTGGAAAGTCAAAGAGGAATCCTTTGGGAACTGGAGCAAGCCACTTGAGTGCCAGAAGATCTAAGAGAGAACATCCAAGGATGTCTGGTGGGCAGATCATGGCTCTATGAGCAGTTTTTTTCCTCACCACTTCTCTTTTGCTCTTAACAGCAGCATCCCCAATATTATGTATCAACAAATTTTTTGAGTGTCAAGCTTGAGTTTTACACTCAGTTGAGATCCAGAGGTTTTTGGTTTCTTCCCCTCCATTGTCTTTTAAACTTGGTTTTCACATCTTTTGTATTTATCATCATTCTCTCAGTAGAGAGAATGATGATTCTTTCATTGTTCACATTGTTCACCTCTTTCTCTTTGGTTTGCCTCTAGATGGGAACCAGCAACAATTAATTCAGGATCAGTTCTCTTGCACTCTGCAGACTGATCCCATACAGTGTTGGATCCCAGTCCCTGTCACATCTGCTCTCATTCAGTTTGGCAACCTACTCATTTTCCACCATGGCACCATCATGGCTCTTTTCTGCTCTTGCAAGGAGTCTGCTGCCATTTGGGAGCTTTTGCCCTTTGATGTGTCTTCATCTGCCAGGAGCCTGAAGCAACATTCACTTCCAAAGATGAAAAGCAAGTGTGACCATCATACTCCAGGGTCCAGAAGGGGTGTGTTTGGTCACCCAATTCAGGCTTCTGTCTCCATTAAAATCCAAGAACAGATTAAGGGGATTCACACCTTTGCCTTCAACAAAAGTCTGGATGAAAACACACCAAAGGCAGCTTGCAATGGCACCCCAGCTCTGTCTGTGGGCAGCGTGGTCCCCCATCACCTCCAAGATAACTTGCAGATTGTTATGAAGGGGAAAACAAGTTGAATTAACCACTGCTTTGCAGCTCCTTCCCAGTTGGTAAGTTGTCAAGGCAGACCTGTTTCTCTCTGCCAAAGGAAAACCAGCCTGAGAGGGGACAACCAGGGAAATTGTTCTTAGCACAAGATGTTAATTCAAGCACTTTGATTTCCATGTCAGATTTGCTGATAGAGCATTGAAGAGCAGAGCTTTAAGATCCAACCCTCCCTGTTTCAAGGTGTGTCACCCACCACATTTCATATCTTGGTTGTGACAGGCTGAATTTCAGTGGGTTTTCTACCCTAGGCTGTACATGGATGGAGTTTCATCTCCTATAGAATAAAGCCAGAGATACCCAAAAGTGTTTCCAGGAGGCAAATTACACACACCCAGAGAGACACAAAGCTGGGAAAAGCCTCCACTTTGTCCATTGGAAGAAAAAAAAATAAATCAACAAACCCTAATCATTTAAAACACAATTAGTTACAGTCTCTGTCTTGCTTTTGAGCATGTTAAATGAAAGCTGGTTGAGTCAGTCTGTTCTCCAGGTAACCAGAGCTCTGTGGCAAAGCCACACACCACTGCTGTCCCCAGGTACAGAAAGTCCTAGCAGAGCTCTCCTCTGGGTCTGTTTCCCAGCATTTATCACTGACAGGAATTTATCACTTCAGGAATACCAGGATTGCCAGCAAACATCTTCCAAAAGCCCAAATTGCAGTAATTTAACTCTCTGCCTGAAAACTTCTTGCCCCCATGGCTGCTGTGTGCTCCCTGGCTTGATGTTGCTTCATGTGAAGAGGAAGAGCAAAACTTCTCTGAAAGTCAGATTTTTCTCTAGGCACATTTGTGAAAGGCACATTTTTCTCTAAAGCTGCCTGCAATCCACCTGTTGGGGTTTTTTTAATGCTTATGCAGGCAGAATTGATGAGAAGCCTCAGCCCCAAGAGCAGGGGTAGGCTGCTGGCCCTGCCTGCTTTGAAGGCACCATCCTCCTCCTCCACTTGGTTTCTCAAACCTGGCTATTTAATGCCAAACAAGAACCTTCCTGCCAGGGAAGTGACATCCCCACCACGCAGCAGGGAGAAAACAGGAGCTGGAGCTGTGAAGCACAAAAAGCTGCAACACAAGCAGAGGTGTGGGCATGAATATGGACATGAGATGGGCCTCTCCATCTCCATTCCTCTGCACTGCCTTTGAACTGAGGAGGAAATGCTCGTGGCAATGCAGGATGCAAAGCTGGTTATGCTCTGCTGGAAGAACACATGACTACTGAGAGATTAAAAAGGAGGCTGAAATTTAGCACTTTGTCTTCATCAGCAGTTGCATGAAGTACTCTTATTTTTCATCCTTTTTTTTTTTAATTTTTATTATTTTTTTTATTATTATTATTTTTATTATTAAAGATACCCCAACTTCTGAAGCAGAGGTAGGGAATCTGAGGGGTGGTTCATGTTCCTGCTCAGCTGCATAAAATGGGCTAGAGCAAGGCAGCAGCTGCCATTCTAAGAGCTTTGGTCACAACCTCTGTCTCCTGTAGCAGCCAGGTGTATTCCCACTATTTCAGTGCTTTTAGGTTTATTAAAGCAGTTCAGCATCAAACTTTTCCAATGCATTCTTGTCTTATTTCACCAAGTGTTTCACAGTCTCATGGACCCTCAGAGACAGACCACAGTCCTTCCTTTACTTCCCTGCATTTTCCATTCATCTACTCAAGCTATTTATACACCTTCGTTGTCTTTTTGACTCTCTAATTTTCATTTTAAGCACAGGAAGGCTTTGCTATGAGAACCAGCACACCTATTTCTCTGCCAGTTAACCTCTAACTTAAATATAGGGCCAAGCACCTGGGAGCAGATGCCTGTTCAAAAAGACAACTGCAGTTTCTTGAGGGTCTCAGCCAGCAGCAGCTATTACAAGACAGATGGGGCAGGAGGTTTTCTAGCTACTGATGGCCTGAAGCATAAGAAAGGACCACTTTTCCTCTCCTGGCATCACTGGTGCAAGCAAGATGCACATCCCTAGCACAGTAGGACTTCAACAGCAGCAAAACACAAGCTTCAGCCTCATCCTTCTTCCAAAGTTTCATTACAAGAGTAATTGGGATTTTCTTGCCAGATGTGCTGCCCCAACCCCCAAGGGTTGGCTTTTCAAGCACACCTTTTTCCCTGCCTGTGAAGGCAGAAATCCTGTATCAAGAGCAGGATTTCCCTTACATTGCCAACATCTTCCCAATGATCAGCCCCTGGTTCAGGAAGACTTTTAGACACCTTGTGCCCAGAAGCCATTGACCTGAATGGGACATAAACTTGTGCTTCAGATTTGTTCTGAACCCAGGCCTGAACCATGGGCTGTTTTTTTCTGCTTGTTTAAACACTGAAACACAGTAAACTGAGATGTCCCTTCACTGCCATCTCATCAGCTCACAAACCTCCTGGTAGGGCCATCAGTTACAGGTTGCTGCAACTCTGGTAAAACTGAACCTTACATTTATCTTTCCACAGAATGCATTAGTGACCAAGATGTATGAGGTTTTCTTGCTCTCAGTTTTAGAAAAGTTTTGGAAGCTTGTGGCATATGATTGCCTCTTGGAAATGTTTTCTTCGGATTGAATGTCAGGTTGCATTTTGATTAAGAGAAATACCTACCTGAGGAAGGCAGGCAGTGATAAATTAACAATTTCCTATTGCTTTCTCAGGCTTGCTTTTCATTTTAGGTGGAACAAATTTGTGTCAATTGAATAATTCCATCGAGGCATTGATTTATTTTTGTGTGACAAAGCATGGTAAAGCAAACATTCAGAACCTTAATCAGAAAGTATTTTGATTAACTCTAGAATTTTTTTTAAAAGGACCAATTATTTTCCACCTGTGGCAATTTTCAAAAAGCTTTCTTTTGGTATTAAAAATTTAGGATGAGGCACATGTTTTTTAACAACAGAAGAGGACTTTTTGGGTTTCTACCACTCAGCACTAACCCCAAGCTAGCCCTGTCTGCTATGTTGTGCTGCTATTTGCCTTTGGGTAGTTAAATAATTAAAATAATCATAAAGGGGCTGCCACCAAAGTGGGGAAGCTTAAGATAAATGCAATGTCACCCACTGGAACAAGGGCTTGCTTGCTTGATAGCTCTGATCCTCTTGAGGAGGCCTTACCATAGCATTCTCCATCACTCTAAGGGAAAAACAGCTGGTCTGTATTTGGGATGAAAAATTAAACAGTGAATTATTATCAAGCCTGGAAGTTGTGCTCAGAGAAACACAGCCATGGATGAAGAGTCTGCTCCTGCAGAGCTGGGGGCTGGGAGAAGGGAGCTGTGACCTGTGATGGGAGCAGAGAAGTGCTGAGCTGATGATGCCCCAGGACTCCCAACCAGCACCCACTGCACCCCTACCATGGAATCTGCACGTGCCAGACCTCTGGAAAAATTGGAGTCCCTCTCCCCGTTGGTGTAAAATCCACAGGTGCCTTCCAGCCCTCCTGAAGCCATTCCCAGTTCAGATTAATGTGTGTATGTCTGTACACCCCCATAAAGCAGGTGAGAACACATAAATATAACTGAGGAAAGAGGCTGTGAATCTTTTAAAGGCAGAAATTCATCATGTACAATAATTATAGCTTTTGCAGGCAGCAAATGCTTCAGTCAAGTTCATGGGCCTTTAATTAAAAGAGCTGCATCTCCTTCCATGTTAAATATCCTCATCTAAATAATAAACTTCCAATACACACAACCCAATAAATAATGCCTCCAGATTGCATATTTAGTACCCTCAATAAATAACACTATAATTTCAGCTACTACCTAGTTATGAATAACACTCTGAAATAACAAAGCAGCCATTCAAATGCAAAGCTGAAACAACATTTCAAGTTCTAAAACTGTTGGAAATTGTCACTAACAGGAGCCAATCTCCTCCAGTCAGCAGCCTGGTGTCCCAGAACTGGGGGCTCTGGGGGCTTCTACCTCTTTGTCAAGCAAGCCCCATCGGAGCAGGCACTGGACAGCCAGAGCATGACCTCCTTGGCTTTGTTTATGGAGGAAGCTCCTCTCATTAGGTAGCTGGATGGGTCTGCACATTGCTGGGAGACAAATATATGGACTTTCATTTGTAGGTCAGCAGTTCAGAGCTGATAGGGGATGAGTAATGACGAGCTAATTGATCTCAGATGGCCGCTCGGTGGTCTCTGCAAAATGAATTTGGGGGTCTGGGTTCGTGTCTCAAGGGATGAGCATCCACATCACAGCAGAATCAGCCCTGCCAAAGCTCCTCTGGTGAGGGCAGGGTCTGGGAGGACCCATGAAAACCTCTCTCTTTTCTAATTCTTAGAGGGGGTCCCCTTGGCAGGGCTCACTGACAGCTGGAGCTGAAAAATTGGCTCTTGCTGAGAAACTTCACAGCAGCTCTGAAGAGTTGGGCTGCATTTCCTCAGCCCTCTGCTCCCAGCTGAGCAGAGGAAGGTTTGCTAACAGCCCCTCTGTGTGCTGGGGAACTTGATGCCCACGCCTAATTGGAGAAACACTGACGATTTTCTCTCCTAATCAAAAACTACTGTTCGCATTATGGCTCTCTAATGTACCTCCTGTCCTTCCAGCACATGAGGAAAAACATGACCCCTTGCAACTCATCTGCTGGCTAAAATTAGTGATTTTTTTTTTTTTTTAGCAGTGAGTGCATTTCTTAAATTATGTCCAGTGGGGCAGAAAGAGCCTTAAAAAAAAAAATCCTTCTCAGGAGGGTCATTTATTCTAACAGAAATGCTAAAGCATACATCTTCCTGTCACGGCTCTGGCCCTCAGAAGATTTTTCTAGATACAGCATTGTTGTTTTTTGGTTTTTTTTTTTTTTTTTATATTATTTCTTTCGTTTAAACATTATTAATTGCCTCCCCAGCCCTCTCCGCTGAAAACAATCGGCTGGGGTCAGACGTGAGGGCTGTTGCTTCTATTTCTGCTGTTGCACAAAGAGCCGCTTCATTACGGAGCTGCAGCCGGACCCATCCTGCTCTCCCACGGCGCAGTCCTGGGCTCGCTCCTCTCACACCCAAGTTGCTCAGCAGGTTTGCTCCCGATTTCCCAGGGCCAGCCAAACCTCAGCCTCAACAGGCTCGACCTAAAGGCAAAGGTGCCGAGGCTCAGCTTTGCCTCCCGAAGAGCCGGTGAAGCCCCGGGATGCCCGGGCAGGCGGGCACGGGCATCCCGGTGCTCTCCGCAGGGCCCAGGGATGGGGACACCAGCACTGCTGGCACCCCGAGGGGTGCGGAATAACGAGGGGTTCATTACCGCTGGGAAAATAGACGGGGGCGCTCCGAGGGAAAGCGCTGGGGAACCAGAAAGTGCTGGATTTGCATGTATAATGGCCCTGTTCTCTGCTCCCTCCCCTACTCCCCCTCACCTTCCCCTCCCCGCTTTCGCTGCCAGGAGCCAGGGAAGAGGCAGGAGCTGCTCCTCTGCGGGTAATTTGGTTGGGGCAGGGTGTAGCCCCGTCATGCAAATGCCCTCCTGCTTCCTCTTCTGCCGTCGCTCCTGGCCCTGCCAGCCGGCTGGCAGCGGAGCGGTGACACGGCCACACGGCCCGGCCACCGGGATGCTTCGTGGCTGACCTCAGCTGGGACACAGCCAGCTGAGGAGGATTTGGACCGGGCCAACGTCCCAGGTCCCACGGTGAGGTCTCCCCGGCAGCTCCTACCCCTCCAAAAGTGCACTGGGCGGGACCTTACTAATGATCATAAATCCCTGGGATCAGGAAGAAGGGGCTCGTTCCTTTTCAGCGGTGCCATGTGACAGGACAAGGGGCAATGGACACAAACCAGAAGAGTTTGTGCCAGCTCTGCACAGGATTTTCCCTGGAAACAATTTATCCTGAGTGAGAAAGCCTCCTGCTTTCGAGGAAGGTGCCAGCACAGCTCTCTGCAGGGGAAGGTCTGACCAAGCTTGGGCACCAGCATCCAGCTCTGCAGATGTCAGGGCAGTGGCTGTGCCCTAGTGGGATCAGAACCCCATCAGAACCCTTTTGGCAGGTGCAGCCAGGACCAGGCAGAGGGACCTGAGCTCCCAGCAGGCACAAGAACTGATGCAGGGAGATGTAGTCACTCTATATCTACTACCACAGCTCCTCACCTCCCACTGCTGTGGTTGTTGTACTCACATGAAGGGCTGACACCAAAACCAACCCCACCTAATGCCACTTGGTCCTCCTCAACCCTTTTGGGGGACTTGTTTCAGCCAGCAGTGACCACTCCCAGGCACCCTGCAGGCTGTGGTCTCAGCAAGGACCTTCTGCACCTCCTCCCCCCCTGGGTGCACCCACCTGTGGCCAAGCACAACCTGAGACTGTTCTCCTCCCTTTCCATCACACAAGGAGTGAGCTGCACTACCTCCCAACCAGCTGGGCAAGGGAACATACAATTTGTTTGCCCTCAAGCCCTCCCAGACCAACCCTCCTCTAGAAAGAAGTGGCTTTTCCATCCCCCTGTCTCCAAGCACCCAGCTCTGCACACATCTGCAAGGTCTAAGATGTTTAGTAAGAGAGAGCATATGGATGTACATGCTCCTGGCACCCCTAGCTTGCTGTACAACCCATGGCCACCCTGTGAGGCTTTCTCTGTTTCACCCTTGACTTGGAGCCACCAGTGAGCCCGTGGTGCAGCAGCACATGTGGCTCGCCTTATGAAGAGGAGGGTGAGCACCAGATCCTCCTCCGTGGCAGGAGAGGAGATTGAAAAGGTTTTTGATAACCCACAGGGTTTGTGACCCTCAGCCAACCCACAAGCCTCAGCTGAGAGTCTTCTATCCATTTACACCGATGTTAAGTTCAGGACCAAAAGCTTTTACCCCATCCCTTTCTGCCATGGAGAGGTCAGGATCTGCACCTTGTATCCTTTCCACCAAATCTTCTCTCAGGGCAGCACCAGGTGGAGAGCTGCCCTCTGCTTTCAAAACCTTCTCATACACACACAGACACACTCTTGGATTCAAGCTTCCAGGCCCTGCTCAGCCCTGCAATCAAACAGCACATTGCTAAAATACCCCCCCACAGAGATACATTGAGCTCCCAGCAAAGTCTCCATAACACAGACCCCAGGGGCTCCTCAAACTTCTCTGTCACTGCCTCCAGGCTTCTGGACCAGAAAGAAAGTCCTGCCTCTGAGACCTATAAATAAATTCTGCCTTTTTTTTTCTATCCAAGGACACTCTCCTGTTCTAACATCTCCTTGCCCCCAAGCCCAGCCCCACAGAGCCAAACACCCCCAAGAAGCAGCACCTGGTTTTCAGTATTTCCTCTTCCTTTTCTGCAGAGGCTCCAGCAGCTCCTCAGCCCCAAAGCAGGTGCACAAACCCTTCCTCTTTACAACAGCACCACAAAGACCCCTGAAAGTGCAGCCTTTTATAGTCCTGTGGGCGATTGCCTGATGCTCCTCAGGTGTGACAGGTCCCTGGGACCTGCCCTTTCCTGTGCTGTCTCCCAGGGTTGGGAGGAATCACCCTGTTCCCAAAGGGACCCTGGTCCCCTGCCACATCCCGATGTCCTATCCCACCTCATTCAGAGAATCACAGAATCACAGTTATGGGGGGGGTTGGAAGGGACCTCTGGAGATCATTGAGTCCAACCCCCCCTGCCAAAGCAGGGTCACCACAGCTCCATCTGTAAACTGAGACTGTCCTAGGTCCCTTGGGGAGCTGGATGGGGTGTGCAGAGAAGCTGAATGCCAGGCTGCCTGCCCCCAAGGCCTTGTGCCCCAGCCCCACTACCCTCCTGCTTGGGAGGAGGAGGGGCAGGACCCCCAGGAGATGCCCCTGGGGGCTGCACATCCCCAGGGAGGATTCAGGGGTTGATTTTCCCCTGGAGGATGTGAAGGCTCATCCTAGGTGACCAGGGTTAGCCGTGTGTTTGAAGGAAAACCATTGTCTGGAAAATACATATTGTACAATAAGCAGGTTTAATATATTTTTATAATGTGTATTTTTCACAAAAAAATCAGGGCTTCGTTTTCCATGCGTTGCAGAGAGGCAGATTTTGAGAGCAGGTGTTTGGACACAATGAATACCAGGACAGTGGTGGATTCCCCAGCACTGGACATTTTTCAGACTCTGAGAGATGCCTGGGCCATCTCATCTCAGCCTTGTTCCTACCTATAAACATTAGACCAGATGATCTTTGAGGTCCCTTCCTACCTGGCATTCTATAATTCCATAATTTCTCAAGAGAAGGGGGGAATTTCTGTGGTGTAAGAGCTCTAAGCCCATTGCAGGGTGAAGGTGGAGGCTGGTGAGGTCCATCCCACACTTCCCAGCAGCTTTGAGAGCTGGTGCTCACTGGAACTAACTGGGCAGCTCACATTCCTTTTGGAAAATCAGCATCAGCTCTTGGAAGGCTTGGGAGACAAATCCAGGCTGTCTAACAAGGAACACATAACGGAGGCTCCTATGTTATCCAGGTGCCCTATTTCCCCCAGGAGACACAGGATGAAAGGAGGGGAGGGGAAAATCTCCATAGGTCACTCCTGCCTGTGACTTTTTCCAACAACTTTTCCTCCCTGGCCAAGTGAAAAGAGCTGGTTTCTAAATGATAACACATGGCAAACCTGGCAGCAGATGGGAAGAGCACGATTTTCTGCAGGATGCAAACCTTCTCCAGGTGTTTCCCAGTGATGGGAATATCACCTCCAAATCAGAAACACCAGCTCACAGCAGAACACAACCCAAGGCCTGATTTCTAGCCTGGAAAAGCCAGAGGTGCTGGTCCTAAAAAGCAAACTTATAAAATAATATCATGGTTGATGTTCTTTCACTTCATACATTCACTCCACAATTTGTGGGGGGACATTTGTTTTGGAGGGGAGGGACAAAATGCAGCAGAGTGGGACTGTGAGATTTCTTTTTTGTCTTTGGGGGGGCAAAAGAACATCAACTCTGCCTCCAGAGTTAATTGCAGCAGGAGATAACAGCTCTGCTCTTTGCTCCAGCATCCTCATGCCAGGCTCTGGGCACTGCCAGCCCTTCCAGGCTCAGCAGCAAGGCCACAGCCCAGCACTGCTGCATCTCCCAGCCTAGGCAAACCCTGCTGCCTCTACTTTGCCCTGCTTTTTGGTGGGGTTTCAGCCCCAGGTAAAGATCAGTTGTTATTTTAGATCAGAAATCCCCATGGCTGCAGCTCAGCAGCTGAGGGCAATGGGTGCTCTGTGCTGGAGGGGAGCAAAAAGGTCCTGCTGGCCACGGTGTCACATTATCTGCTCCCAAGTATATGGGAGGGCAGGTCCTGGGAGGCTTTGCCAGCCTGGTAGAGCATCTCAGAAGAAACATTAAAATCAGCATGTGTGACTTGGAAGAAGAGGCACAGTTGCATCACAGCCCAGCCCAGCCATGTCTTGTGAAAACCAGCCGTGATTAAAACAACAGACGTGTTTTGGTTAGCTATTTTTTTTTTTTTTTTTTTTTTTTTTTTAACAAAACAAAACCAAAAGCACTTTAGATCTTTCATTGAGGAAAGCTGGGAGATGACTCAACCTCGGCTTGCCAAACCAGGGGGAGAAAATGAAAGAAAAAAAAGGAAAAAAAAACCCAACCAAAACCAAAACAAGACCAAAAACGCAAGCTGGTTTCTAACCAAATGTTTCAATGCATTTGTTTTCAGCGTGCCCGTGGGCAACTGTGGGACCAGCCCTGCAAAACCCCGTCTGCCCACCACCACACAACTCGAATTTTGAGTAATCCCCACAGGGTGTTTGATGTGGTTGAGCCTGGCAAGGAACGGGGTCGATACAGGCAGACGTCCATTTCTTCCCCATCTACACAAACCTGGCTGCCATCTGATGGGCAGGACCCGGGCATCCTGCTGCCAGGGCACAAGGCAACGTGGCCATCCCTGCCGTGGGGAGGTCAGGATCTGCCCTTGGAGGTCTCTGGAGAGGAGAGATGGATCTTGATGGTGTTTACTGGGAGCTCAGGGAGGCAATTTTGGAGGATACGTGAGTAAACACGTCTGATCTTTGGCTCCAAAGTCCCCCGAGCGCCGTTTATGCTTTGAGAGCACAGACTGTGGGCTCCACCTCTGCACAGGCATGTTGGGCATGTCCCTGCCTACCCCCGTTTGCCCCAGGCACAGGGGTTGTACAAGGTGTAGTCCCCAAGCTACCCAAGAGTTCCTGCTGAAAGGGACAGCAGGAAAAGGGTCAGATGCTCCAAAAGCCTCCGGAAGGCTTCTGGCCATCTTTTACCAGTAGCCTAATAGAAAATTAGAGGAATTGCATCCAGTAGTGGGTTGGTTCTTGGCTTTGATGTTGGGTTTTTCTGCCCCAAGCTCTGGATTAAGTAGGCCAAAGCCCACAGAAGCACTTCTACAGATTATTGCTTGGCAAAACAGCCCAGTGGATTTTCTCTAGAGGCTTCGGCACCCTCAGCTTCAGCCCACAGTCCTCGAGGGAGCTGGGGGGATGTGCTGTGATTCCTCTTGCAAATGGCCAAGGAGCCTGGGATTGTGCCCAAACAGTCCCTTCTCACAGGGGAAGTTGGGGTTTTTTGGGATTGCACAAGCTGGGGAAAAGGAGGGTTAAAAGGAAACCAAAGCCCCGGGAGGGATGGGAGCAGTGTCTGACCCACTGCCACTTGGTAGAAAGTGACTTGGGAGGAAAAGAGTGAGAGTGATGCTTGAGAGGAGGGAAATCATCTTACAGACCCTCCAAACCCCACTAAGGGTTTTATGGAGGGAGACGGTGCTGTGCAGGACCAGAAAGAGGAAAGAATTGGAATCCCAGCACCAAAATGGGGGAATATCCAGCAAGTGAGTAGGATGCTTCATGAGCCAAAACCATCTTTTTTTTTCCAGACATGAAAACCACCTTAGAAGTTCTACCTGGCTTCTGAGCCCAGTGCCTTTGTGTCCTGGGTCTATATAAAAAAATTACAGCATTCATGCAAGGGTTTTCATTTGCCCTCCCTGCCTTTGTGCCAGCAGACCTTGCATGGCACGTTCAGTGACTTTCCACGGGGCCTGAAGAATTCAATTTTGCTTTTAAATTTTATGCCTCTGGGCAAGATGCAGAAAGTTTTCATGTGCATGGTGCCTCTTTTTCTGTGTAGTGGTCTCATGCAGAATAAGGAGAAGAAAAACAAACAAACAAACAAACAAATCTCTCCATGTAAAGGCTGCTTTTGTGAGAAATTATGAAGTAAGCAGGGAAGCTAGGGATGGGTTTACCCACGGCCAGGTGGGCTGCACTGGCAACTTTAGCCCCTCTTTTCCAGCAACATTGCAGGCCTGGTGCTCCTAAGAATTTATTTTTGGAGCTGCTCCCTCTGAGCAGAGAGGAGAGGGAATGCTGTGGCCCTGAATCCTGCTTCCATCCCCCTTCCCCACAGGGAGGTTTTGGCAGGAGCTACCTGACTCGTTTCTCTCTTTACTGCTGCCAGAGCCTCAGCCAGTGATAAAGAGCAGTGGGAGCCTTTTAATTAACATCCTCGTTCAAGGCAACATATTATTTTTCATTAAAATCAATAAGTAGTCCCTGCTTGGAGGTTTTTTTTTTTGGTATTTAAAGCAAACCAAGAGCTACTCCTGGCATCTGGATCCCATCTTTCCTCCATGGGATGCTCTGCTGCCAAGGCTGCACCTGAGCAGGGATTTTCTGGTAGGAAAAGCAGTGACAGGTCAGATGCCCTTGGGGATTCTTCTCCCTGAGTGATTATTTCAGAGACACGAGAGGAGAGGGCAGGTGAGTGATGCAGCACAGCATCCCTGGCAGCATCCTCCCTGGATCACATCCCCTCCTGTCCAGTGTGGATCATAGAATCACAGAATCATGGAATGGGCTGGGTTGGAAGGGACCTCAGAGCTCATCAAGTCCAACCCTTGATCCACTCCCCCCGTGGTTCCCAGCCCATGGCACTGAGTGCCACATCCAGGCTCTTTGGAAATATCTCCAGGGATGGAGAATCCACCCCTTCCCTGGGCAGCCCATTCCAATGCCTGATCACCCTCTCCATCAAGAAATTCTTTCTCATGTCCAACCTAAACCTCCCCTGGCACAACTTGAGACCTCTTGTGCCCTCTTGTCTTGCTGAGAGTTGCCTGGGAAAAGAGCCCAACCCCCCCCTGGCTCCAACCTCCTTTCAGGGAGTTGGAGAGAGTGATGAGGTCTCCCCTGAGCCTCCTCTTCTCCAGCCTCAACACCCCCAGCTCCCTCAGCCTCTCCTCATAGGATCTGTGCTCGAGTCCCTTCACCAGCCCAGTTGCCTCCTTTGGACCTGCTCCAGGACCTCAATCTCCTTCCTAAACTGAGGGGGATAGAGTGGGGCAGCTCTGGACTCATGTACAAGTGGCTTTTCCTTCTAAAAACCAGTATCAAACTGGGTGGGCTTAGCTGAACCATGTTAGACCAGGCCTGGACCTGCAGTAGTTTAGGATCTGGGGTGCACGTGGGCTCAGTGGGGTGCAGATGGGTGCAGCAGTGTGTTCATGGCTTGCAGCTCTCCTTTGCAAAGCAGGGAAAGGGCTGAGCAGGATTTTGCCCCACCACAAACCAGCACAGCTCATTTCTTTCCAACTCACCTGCAGTATGTTCCCAACAGTGTGTCCCCAGTGCCATTCCTCTGGACATGCCTGGGGCACAAACCATTCTCCCTCACCTCTCTTGTTCCCCACCACCAGCTCTTCATTCCCTTTTCTCCCCTCTATAACATCAGGTTTTGCACACAAAGCCTCAGTTTGTCCTCAAAATTCCCTGGTGCTCCCTGAGCTGCTCTCCTTCCCTACTGGAAGGGGCCAAAACACCACTCTGGGAGATTTCACCCCTGCAATTCAGGAGCACGGGGAGAGGTTTCCCACACAAGGAACCAAACCCACAGCCCTGCTGAACCCTGGTGTACCAGAGAGAGAGAGAGATGCCTTTGGTGTGCTGGCTTTGGCAAGGATTTTTATCCTGACAGCTTTTCCAGGAGCCCTGGTGAATGGGATGCTTGTCTCCCAGCTCCTCACAGTTTATCCAGCCAGGTTTATTCTCAGGGAGTGGCTGGGGTTTGTGCTGCCCCAGTCCCAGAAGGGATCCAGTTCCCAGGGACACAATAAATCCCTCAGCTGGACATGATCCCTGTGACATGGAGCCCCCCTGGGCTCCACCCAGAGAAGAATTTTCAGCCATTCTGGAGCTTGATTGCAAACCTGCCAGAAGCCTGGATTTCTCAGGCCATTGGCTTTTTTACTACAGTATATTAAAAAAAAAAACACAAAAAACCCAACCAAACAAAAAACCCAAATCAAACAGAAAAAAATGAAAAAACAAAAACCAAAAACAACAAGAAAAAAAAAAAAACAAGCCCAGAACCCAGTCCTGAGCTGATCCACAGGGCAGTCTCAAGCCTCTGCCATGCTAGGGCAGATGCTGATTTAATAAAGGGTTTGGTTTGGCTTGAGTTGCTTGGGCATCCTGTGAAAAGGAAAAAATAAATGCACAGCACCTACCAGCTGTCCCCAGGTGACCACCCCAGGACCTCTGGGCAAAAGCATCCTTCCAGACCTCCCAAAAAGCTCCTGGAGCCACTCTGCTGGTAGATGGGAAAAGCCCCTGTCCCTTGTCTCTTGCTGGTGGTGGGGACACGTCCTGCTGTCCCTGTCAGCAGGCACCATCCCAATGGCCTTGGTTTGTCCTCAGCAGGCCTGAACCAGAACACGAAAACAGAAAATGTGAATGAAACAGAAAATGTGCCCAGGACCTGTCTTGGGTTGCAATACAAGCCCATGGGAGGTTATTCTGCCTTTGCTTTCACACTCTGACCAAACCAAAGCTTCAGAGACCTCCAGACCTCGGTAGCTGGAGATGGCAACACAATGCCAGGCTCCAAAACCCAACTGGCAGAGCCATGTCCTCCTGTGGCCAGGGCAGCCCTGGTTATTTGTCACTGAGCAGCTCCAAAAAATGGGATTTTACAACGTGCACCCACTAGATCAGCAGCCAGCTGATCCCCAGGTATCCAGGGGATCCTCAGCATCTCCAGCCTGGGAGATGATGTGCTATGACAGCCACGTTTCCTGGCTTGGATTTAAAGTCAACAATCACTTGCATGTAAAACTAAAAGCCCCTGGACAGCCTGGTGTCCTTAAAAGTTCCCAGCTAAAAATCAAACCCCAGGATAGCCCAGAACCCAGAAGGGACCCAAAGGACAGCATGTCCTGGATGGCTGAGCCCTGCAGCTACAAAACACACCTCAATGTCAGCTGCTTGGCTGGGCTGTTCTTAAGCAAGAAGCATTTGAAGTGGGACTTCTGGCTGTGCTATTGTCCCTTGAAAGCCACCACCCAGCCTGGGGACACTCCCTTGGCAGGGTGGGCAGCAGGCAGGGGTCTCCAAGCCCTGCCAGCCCATCCCCTGCTCGGGGATGAGTGAGGATGTCTCCTGGAGCAGCCAACTGCAGTGTATCTGATGTTCAAAAAAACAAAGTCTGGAGTTTATTAGAGCAGCAATCCGCAGGCTGGGGCTCGGGCACTTCTGAGGGATGACACAAAGGCACTGACTGCACGGGGCTGAGAGCTCTCCTCGGCAAGTTTTCTGCAGGGCCCAAAGCATTAAAGGATCCAGATGTGCTCAAAGGCACAGCCACAGTGTGCTCCAGCCCGGAGGCACCCACTGTGCTTCCCGATGCCTTTGTAGCCCCCTTTGGAGCTCCCTGATGTAACCTCACCCCCTGATGTCTTTTGTAACTCCCCATTGCACCCTCACCCTCCTCCTGGCCAGACCCTGGGGAGAAGCAGGAGGGCCCGTGGCCACCTCACCTCAGGACCAAGCATCTTGGTGGGAGCAGAGCCCACAGCCCAGGCTGAAAATGAAGCTGGTGCTTGAAATGTATTGTGGGCTGGTGGTGTGTTCATTAAGCCACTGCAGGGCTTAATTGAGCTCTGGCAATTAAGGGACATAAGTGCCACTGCCCACTGTGGTGCCAAGCTCAGGCCCTGGGCTGGGAGATGGGAGATTCCTTCCCAGATAAAACCCCATTTTTATGGGCTGCTGGTTTTCCAAAGGGAAAGACTATACCCAGGAGCCCCCTCCCAAAGAAAGAAGGGATGGCATTCCCTCTCCTCCCATCCTCAGGAAAACCCCCTGACCACCCATCTGCTCGCTGGGCTGCGGAGGAGCCACGGGGTCTTTCTGCTCCTAATGACACTTGTACAACGAGAGCCTGAACACATCCCCTCCTTGTCAACAGCTTTAAGTCCTGAGAAATTTAGTGAGGTTGGAAAAGAGCTCCTTGTGAACAGAGCCGGGCTGGGTAAGTCCAAACAAAACACATGTGACGGATTAAAAATAAAAATGCTATTAAATTCTTTCAGGATGTGAAATTTAACAAAAGGGCTGTTGTGTGAGGAACGGAGGGGAAACGCTGGAGTCAGGACCAGGAACTCACTTAGCCAGGCACTTTTGGACAGACCACCTCGGATTTATTTTATACCACTATTTTTGGATCCCGGGGTGATCTATTAATGCCTCCATCTCAGATTCTCGGGTTCCCTCTGCCCCACAGCACCGCCGAGGGCAAGCTTGGGCAGCCAGGCTCTTAAATGCCAGGGGCAGGCTGGAAGCAAAGGGTTGTGTCAGAAAGCAGAGCCTTCCCTCCCTGCCCAGGAAGCCATGACCTTTCCCAGCAAGCAGAAACAAAACCCGACAGATTCCAGAAAGTTTCAAAATCCTGACAGCAAAACCCCAGAACATCGCCTGTGAGCGGAAAAGCCCTTTCCAGAGCAACGCTGGAAGCTTTTCAGCTTTGTATTTATTCCCCAGTGCTTCAGTCTAAAAATTCACTTTATTTTTTCCTCTCCCCCCCCTGCCCCAAGGGGCAAATTTTAACTCCACTGAAGCCACATGTCATACAAGGGTTTTGTCAGCCCTGGTGGCTTGGAAAGCAGGATGCAGATAATCCACGGCTGCTTGGCGATTGCTACGTCCCCAACATTTCTGGTGCCCTCCGGGCTGTTTTCTGCCCTTTGCTGCTCTCATAATCCCTGTTTCTTCTGCTGGATGGCTGAGAGGACTCTGCCAAGCTGGAGCAGGGCCCGGAGCCCCGGCCCACCACAACTAATGTAATATTTACTGCTGCAGAGCCAGGCTGGAAGCTGCTGAGAATGAGCTGCTTTGTGCAGGGAGGCTGCAGGAGGGTGGGGGTGGCTGTGGGGGAGCAGGGGTCTCTCCACCCCCCTGCCTGTTCCTGGCATCTGGAATAAAACCAAAGTTCCCAGGAACCTCAGAGGGGAGCTGGGCTTGGGCTGTAGGTTGGGCAGAGCAGACGTGCACATAGGAGCATCCGAAAATACTCCCCCCTGTAGTGCTCCAGGGGCATCTGGGGACATGGGGACAATCCTCTTGGCTATGGGGCACCTGGGTTACTGCCACTGCCAGGACGGCTGCTCAAACCCTTTCTTCTCAGAGAGCTGGTGATAAAAAGTGGAGAAATGGGCAGAGTTTGCAGGCCCTTGCCTGGCAAGATGGAGCAGCTGTGGGGCTTGAGACTGGGGACAGCCCTGCCACTTGCCCAGACCCCACACAAGGGCTGCTTTGGTTGATTAAGTGCAGTTTTCTCATCAAGAAGATGAAAAACACTTGGCAACGGCAGCAGGCAGAGCTCTGTAACCCCCATCATCTCTTTCCTGATACATTTATTTTATTGACCTGGTTTACTGAGGATTTACCTGCAGGACCCAATCTGGAACAGCTCCATGGGAGCACCACCCCAGGAGGTCTTTGTCCCCAAAAAGAGCATCACATCAGCATCAAGGACTCAGGGCCAAGGAGGCTTTGAGCTGGGGAAGGTTCTGGGCTGCACTCCCTGGAAAGTCCAGGCTGAGGTGCCTTGGGAAAACCTGGTTGGGATTCATGCTGCTTTTTGCAAACTTGGAATGGTGCTCCTCCAAAAATCTTGCTCTGGGATGTACCCGAGGCCAGCCAGGGAGGCAATTCTGTACTAGGAAATGCCATCCCTCCGTGGCATCTCTGGGGCTGGAGCTGTGTGGGCTGCACCCTCCCAGGGACACGCTTGGGCAGGATTTCTGGAGGAAGCCAGGGCCATCTGCACCCTCACCATGGGATGGCTGCACGGGTTGGGCTTCCCCCACCTTCTGCTTAACCAGCTGGTTAGTGCCAACCAGTTACCCCAAGGTGACAAATACTGGTGGGTGGTAAGGGCAGCCCAGCCTCTGTGTGAATTCTTCTGTGGCCAGTAGCGATTATTTCTCATGCACGACCTACCCCACTCTGCCTGGAGTAAGAGGGCAGTTACCTACAGGCAGAGTATTCATTTGCAAAGTAATTAACAATGCATTAATTAGTTAATTTGTCTGTTCCTCTTCCTTTGGCCAGGGGCAGAGAGGAATGACTTCTGCAGAGCGAGTCCATTTGGTGCTAAAAACGGGAAATCAGTTTCCTATCGATTGGCATTTCTCTGAACTGATTCTCTCAAGTGCTCATTAAATTTTCATTCAATTATCCCGGGCCATGTTGTGCTATTTTGCCTCTCCCCCACATCCCCCTTCCCCCCCCCCATCCACTCATCCTTTTCAGAGGGAAGAGGCGATAATGGATGCATCCATCCCTCCCACGGAAGCAAGGTGTTCAGTGTGAGGATGATTTAATCGAGGAAAGAAGAATCTTTAATAAAGGAGGAGTGAAGAGCAGAACTCCTAGCAGGACAGATGATGGTGTTATGACCCATCTTCTGAAGAAGCAGAGCAGCCAAAGCTCTCCTGGTGCCATTAGCGTTCAATATGTTAGAGCTGAAGGTACCAGAGAGAGGAAAACATCATTAAGCAAGACACTCTCACACTGAAGGGGAGGCACATTTATATTCTGACAGGGGATTAGCTAGGCATCAATAATAATAGCAGGCATAATAGTAATAATAATTATAATAATAATAGTAAATCATAACTGCTTGGCATTGCTGGCTGTAGTGGGACCCAAGGGTGTGAAATGGCTCTGGGAGAGTAAAAAGGGTGAGTGGTGGACATTGAGCATAATCAGTAAAAGATGAGGTTCCTGCCTGCTCCTGCCTCAGTTTCTCCAGCTGCAAAGGTGCTACCTGGTTTAGCAGAGAGCACAGCAGCTGCTCAGCTGGGTGTCACCAGTTAATACAAGTGCACTTCCATCAACACTAGTGCACTTCCATCTGCCCTTCTCTATCAAAACTGAAATGGTACATTGTCCACCCACCTTCGTCACATTTTTGGGGTGGAGAGATGCAGCTTGAGCTTGGTTCTTGCTGTTGTGGCCATCCCCAAGTCCTCCAGGGTCCTGCATCTCCAAACAAGTGACATGAAGTCTGGACTTGCCTCTTCTCTGCCTGGAGGAGATTTTTCCCGAGAGAGAGAGAGCAGATTGCTTGGTGCAGAGACCCCAGAGACACAGGAACAGAAGGGATGATGCCAAACCCTTGTCCAAACTTGAAGGTGGCCCTGTTCTTGGACCCATTTCAGACTTTCCCATTCATGACTGAATGTCATAAACTCTGTAACAACAACTCATTCACATGTCACTCTGACAAGCCCCCAGCTAGCCAGAACATAGTCCAGATTTGGCTCCAAGCACAGCATAGAATCATGGAATTTTCAGGGTTGGGAGGGACCTTTTAAGAGCATCCCTGAGGACCATGTCTCAGACAGATGTGTCCTTTCTCCTGGGGTCACCACCATGTGGCACCATCCTGCACTCCATCTGCTCAGGTGGGAGTGAGCATTCAGTCCGGGGGTAACACTTGAGCTGCCATCCCTGGTGGAGATAGGGAGGAAGAGCTCTTGGCAGGGCAGAGCTGGCTCTGGTTAATCTCTCCAGCGTGTCTGAACAGTTACGTGGAAGGTTGGGAGCCTTGCTGTGTGTGCTGCTGGTTATCTAGGCTCCACGGCAGCCTTTGATAAAGAACCACAAGGCAGACGGTGGTGGCAGCTGAAAGGGATCTGGGGATCAAGGTAAGCAAAAAAAACCACCTGGCTCTGAATCAAAAGGATCTCAGGGCTGGCTCCTGCTTGGGTGGAATGGGGTATGGAAACAGAGAAGGGGAGCAAGGGCCTGTGCTGTGAACCTGGTTGGGGAATGGAGAAATTAAAGCCGTGCGTTGAAAGATGCTGCCCCCACCACCCACCTAACACCCAGTCTGTCCCTTTGCCATCATCCCCCGCCATCCCGGGTGTGCTCCTGCCTTGGAAAGGAGGGAGTAGGTTGGGAAATTCGGGATGTGCTGGAGGCCAAGGGGTGTGTTAGCTGAGAGCTCTGTCCCCGAGTGCTTGCGGTAATCTCCATTACCGACGGCGCAGTTGGGGAGCTGCACTCCTAAATGCCAGATTGGAGCTGTCTCCCCTAATGCAATTATTCTGCAGTGATCTTGAAATGGAATATAATTAGGAAAGGAGTGGGGGGAGAGTGTCTAAGTATAGTCAGGAGCTGGAACACATGGGTGGTGCTGGCACTGCAGGGAAGCTGGGTGAAGCCCCTGGCCAGGGCTGTTGGCTGTGGGGCATCCCCTCCCCACAGAGCTAGCTGAAACTTTTATCATCAAAATGAGGAGTAAAGAGGAAACTTTGGGGTTTTCTTCCTTTTATCTCGAAAAATAATTAGGCTGAAAAGTGTTTCAGAAGAGCTTCTGAAGAGCCTGATCAAAGCAGCGGCATCTCCGTCAGCAAACCCCCAGGTTTTGGGGTTGTGCTGTTGTCCCTGGATAACCCCTCCTGGGCAGAGGGATCTGAGCTCAGGATGGATAGGGCTGCTCCTTCCAGACTGTCTGTGGAAGACTTTTCCTGTCCCCCCAAACAGGGGGCTGGAAGAACCCTAACACCCAAGAGAGAATTTGCTCCCCAGTACCAAGTCTGAAACTGCTGATGGTCCAGATGGTTCCTCTGCTCAGAGCCCTGCAGGGAAAAAGTTGATTGAAACTGATAATTAAATGCAGCTGAGGGCTGAAGAATGAAGAGGTGTCTGCAGGGCTCATGGAGACTCCTTGTCCCTGGGGATGGGTGCAGGGAATGCCCCCAGACATCCACACACCTTTGTAGCTTTAGAGGTGTTGCTGGCGGGGGGGACCCACGGAACGTGGCTGGTTTTGCTCCATCCATCCCCAGACAGATGGATCACCCAGTTCTGGGAACTCTTAGCCATGGAAAGAAAAAAATTCCCAGACCTCTGAGTGACTCACAGGGGAGATAATTGGACACAACACTTACTTTTCTTCCTTCCTCTGCCTACAGAAACCAGCATCTCCAGTGCCTGGCAGTGGGACACTAAGACTTCTGCCCTTCCCCTTTGTTTAGTCTGATTTACTCAGTCCTGGGGGGGCTGTCCCACTGGCAGAGCCCCCGGTGGTGGAGCAGGGTTGGGGATATGCCCAGTCCCCAGAGGGGCTGCCCACTGTGGGGATTCTCTAGTGGCTAGAAAGGGTTGTCCTTGTGGTGACAGTCCCTTCCTTTACCCCAGCCAGGAGTTCCACGAACAAGGCACTCGCCTCGTTTTCTGCAGGAGTGAGGCTGGAGGGAAAAAGGAAAAAAACCAAACCAAACCAGGACAAAAAAAAAAAAAATTAAAAATTCAGCCTTTATAAGCTGTGCTCACATGCCAACAGCTCCTACCCTGGGGCTCCCCACAGAGTCTGCCCTGGGCAGGGTCCTTTGCATCCCGGCAGCTCCTGCAGCCCCAGCTCCACCACACACCCCAAACCACTGTGAAACCTTTGCTGAATCAGATCTAAACCAGGCTTGGAAATTCCTCTGGCATGAGCCAAGATGGGGATTTCAAACCACACAGAGCTTTTGCATTACAAGGCCTGTGCTTGCTTTTTTTTTTTCTTTCTGAAATACACATATAAATTTTGCTTTTTTGGCTGGAGGGGTATTTTCTGCTTTACCAGCTTGGGGGCTTGGAGGGGTCCCCATCCTGATGCTGCTCAGCATCCCATGCTAAAAGCTTTTCCCTTCTGGCTGCTAGCTCATGGAAATAGCTCAATTAATGCTTACTCCCCTGTTGTCCAAAGGTATTGGATTTCCAGCCCCTTCTTGCTGAGCTGTTGGAGCCCTGCTCCACTGCACACACAGTTCTGGAGAGCCAGGCTGTCGAGCTTCTTTGGGGGTGAAGGTCTTTTCATGGAGATCCCCCCTTCCTGCCCTGAGGATTTGTTTGGGGTCACTGCTGCAGAAGGATGGGATGGGGAAATAGAGACCCACAACCTTCATCTTGACTTTATCTTGCCAAGTTATGCTTGGAGCCACGCTGTGCTGACAGTTTTTTAACAAAAAATTTAAATGATTACACGTGGAAAATGGAGTGAGGGAGAAAGGGACAGTTCTGGTGATGCTTCCCATCTGTTTGAGGAGACCAAAGAACCATCACTCCTGGGCTCAGAGTAACAGCACACTGAATTGTTAAATTGCATTTCTTTGCTGTCAGGCTAAAAGAGGTGATTTGTTTTGGGACAGGAAAAGGTTTTAGAAGTGGCCTTGTTCCCCATGCTGGCACCTGGAGAAAACCCAGCAATAAGCACCAAACGCGGGGGGAGCATGAAGGGGACTTTTCCAAGCTGCTCTGCCATGGCTCCCCAGGGCAATGACTTGAAATATTTCCCTTCCTCTAAAGAAGAAGGCAGCAGGGAGGCCCCAGCAGCAGGATTCATCCCCTTCCCTCATTTCCTAGGCTGCCCAGGCAGACTTGTGGTAGCAGAGTTGTTGGTTTTTTTTTTTCAAATAATTTCTCACAGCAACAACAACAAAAAAAGAAGAGAGGATGAGTAAAAGTGGATGAGCCTGCTGCATCTGCTTCTCCAGCACAAGGGTTTCCTGATCTGGGCAGGTTGGAGGCTGAAGAGGTGTCAGGGAAGGGTGCTGGGTCCCCCTGCCCATGGTGATGCTGGGCAAGCAGCAGGCGAGTGGCTGTGATCCTCCTGGAGGGGAAACATCCTTCAAAGGGATTTCTTTTGGAAAAGGGGGTAATAATTACCAGTTGATGGTCATAATTATTCCCTACTGTCCCTTGCAGCCCTGCCCCAGCAAAAGGAAGCATCCCCAGGCAGGGGCTGTGAGGTGCCTGAAGGCCTCCATCACAAATATTTAAAAGCAAGCACGCTTTCCTGGTAGCAAATTCCTTTCCAGATCTCCCCTGCAATTTGTGGCTGGCAAACCTTGTTTAAGCTTGAGGATTTAGCACATTTTTTTGCCACACCGTTTTTCCCAGGGAGGGCTCAGAGCCATCCAAGCTGCATTTTGTGTGGTCTGGCCACCCTTGAGCCTGGCATTCTACACCCCTGCACCCATCCCACCTGGCCCCTGGCAGCAGGAGGCCACTGGACCACCCCCCCCCCCCATGAGAGACTGTCCCTACACCCTGCCCCCTACACCCTGTGTGTCTGGGGCCACCACTGAGGCTCAAGGTCGTGGGTTTTATTTTGTTGTTCTGTCTTTTTCCATTTTATGTGGTTTGTGGGCACGTAATGGAAGGTAGAATCAGGAGGGTTTTGTTCTCCTGCCACCCTGAATTAATAATTCAGGAGGGTTTCTTTCTTTCTGTTTGGTTTTTGGTGTTTGTTTGGTTGTTGTTTGGTTTGGTTTTTTGTTTTAGGTTAGTTTTGGGGTTTTTTTGGTTGGGTTTTTTTTTCTCCTCGTGGGTTTTAGTTTAGGCAATGGTAAAGTCACCAGTTGTCAGTGCCAACCCTTTCGCCAGCCTCCAGCAGCATCCCTCACCCCAGCTCTGGGAAGGATCCAGGGGCTTATCTGCTGCTGGTGTTCTCCAGTTTGGCACAGCTGTAGGGGAGAACCCTGGGGATGTCCCTGGACTGGTGTGTGGCAGCCCTGGGCCTCTGCACTGGTGCAATCTACAGGGTTTGGCTGGAAAATGGGGTTGAAATGGGCACGCAGAGCCAGGCTGGCATCCTCAGCAGAGGGCACAGTGCTGAGGTACTGAACGATTAAAAACCTTGGGCAGGGTGGTGCAGAACCACAGAATCCCAGCCTGGTTTGGATGGGAAGGGTCTTAAAGGGTCTCCTCTAGTCCCAGCCTCCCTGCATGGGCAGGGACACCTCCCACTAGACCCAACTTAAGCCTATTCTTGATGGGGCAGTCAAAGCTTCTCTGGGCAACCTGGACCAGTGTCTCACCACTCTTACATTGAACAATTTCTTCCAAATACCTCATCTAAATCCACCCTTTCAGCTTAAAAATATTCCCCCTCATCCCATTATCCCACACCCTTGTACAAAGTGCCTCTCCAGCTTCCCTGTGGCCCCTTTAAGAGGCTCCTTAAAGGTCCCCAGGGCTGGCCAAGCTCCCTGCATCCTCCATCAGCATCCTCGGCCCTCTGAACAGGTTCCCAAGGGGCTGCAGCCCCCCACCCTACACAGCCACCCTGTGGCACTGAGTCACAGCACCCCGAGCCTGCCAGGCAGGGACATCCCTGCTGTGTCCCCAGCCCCACCCTGATGAGGGCAGACTCGCAGACCCCTTGGCGTCGGCCCACCCAGCCCCACCCGAGGCTGCCGCCCTCCAGCCAGACACCCAGCTCCGCTTTAATTAGCTCGGCGGGTTAATGACCTGCAGCTCAGCTGGGACCACGGAGCCTTTCTGGCTGAGCAGGGTTTATTACGGTCGTGCCTGCTTGGCCCCCTTTGCACCCTGCTAGCCCCTCCTCTCCCGTGTGGGCTCTGGGCAGGGGGCTACCCAAGCCTTAATATACACCAGAGAATCCACATCAGAGGCAGCAGGAGCAAGACAAAGGCTCTGGGGATGCCTGCCGGGTTTTGCCAGCTCTCTGCCGGAGGCTGCAGCTCCCGCCGAAAGACGCTGCCCTGGGCAGCAGCCAAGAGGTGGTGGGTGCCTTCAGGTTTGCTGCTCTGCCCCAGCCACGAGCAACCTGCGGGGCCTCGATCTGCTGGCTGGGGGCATTTTTTTTTCACACTGGGCAGGCTGAGAGTGCGTTATTAAATTGAGCATCACCAGAATCATAGAATCATAGAATTGGCTGGGTTGGAAGGGACCTCAGAGCTCATCAAGTCCAACCCTTGATCCACTCCCCCCGTGGTTCCCAGCCCATGGCACTGAGTGCCACATCCAGGCTCTTTTGAAATATCTCCAGGGATGGAGAATCCACCCCTTCCCTGGGCAGCCCATTCCAATGCCTGAGCACCCTCTCCAGAAAGAAATTCTTTCTAATGTCCAACCTAAACCTCCCCTGGCACAACTTGAGACCTCTTGTGCCCTCTTGTCTTGCTGAGAGTTGCCTGGGAAAAGAGCCCAACCCCCCCCGGCTCCAACCTCCTTTCAGGGAGTTGGAGAGAGTGATGAGGTCTCCCCTGAGCCTCCTCTTCTCCAGCCTCAACACCCCCAGCTCCCTCAGCCTCTCCTCATAGGATCTGTGCTCGAGTCCCTTCACCAGCCCAGTTACCTCCTTTGGACCTGCTCCAGGACCTCGATATCCTTCCTAAACTGAGGGGCCCGCTCCACAGCCGCTGTGGAGGGGAAGATGCTTCCAGCCACCACCGGGCCGATGTCTCTGTCCCCATCACACGGCGCTAGGCAAGCACCTAACGAAGCCCCCAGGAGCCGGGGCAGCGGGCGTGCAAACGTGTGAGCCTGTGGCAGAGAAACAAAAGCCCTCGGACGAGCCAAGCCGGGCAGGAGCAGCCCTGGGCACCTCTCCGTGCGCCATCACCGCCGCCTAATTGGTGACCCCGGCAATTAGAGCCCCGGGGGACTCTCATTAAGCACCCGCGGGAGGCCGGGGTGCCGCGGGCACGCTGCCCATCCTCGCTGGGGGAGAACGGGGGTGACAATTTATATCCACGCTAATTGGCCTCCCTGCTGCAGAGCTGTCACCGAGGTCAAGGGATACGGGATCATCGCCCTCTCCTGGAGTGGGCTCCCGGCTCGGAGCAGTGGGTACCTATCCCTAGGGGATGCTGCTTTGCTTTCCGTGCCTTCCTCAAAGAAGGATTTGAGGCCAGATACTCAGATTTTTGTGTGCATTGCAGGCTGTTTTAGCCCCATCTGGCTTAAGGTCATTTTTCGTGCCTTGCAGCTAAGCAGAATCGGGATGCGAGTCATTAAAAACCCCTCTCTGAACACGCCACTTTGTGAGACCTGAAAAAACGGGAAAATCAGTAAAAACCACAAGCGTGTAGACAGCCTGTGTGCATCAGCCTCATCCACCGCCAGCAGAGAGCCGAGGCTTTGCTGAAAAGTAGGGATGGTGGAGTAAAAACACGTGAGGGACTGCGTGTGGCCAGCAAGAGCCCAGCCCCGGAATTCCGGCACCGATGCAGTGGGCTCGGCAAGCCCGGTGAAACAGAGTGTCCGTCTGTCCCCTCCAGCCATCGGACGGCTCCTCTGGCCCAGCTGAGATACCAGTTCCCTGCAGGAAGCCCAGGACAGATCCTGATGGCAAACACAGCACCTTTGGTTTGTCTGTGGCCGGTGCTGGGTCAGCTGTGCCCGTGGAGCAGTGGGTTACCCACTGCCAGCCTCAAATATCTGTCTGCTCCACTGCGGCCACAAACCCTCCCCCGGACTAGACAGAGGGAAAATTACATGCTCTGATTTGGAGTTCTGGTGGCGATAAATCCACTTGGAAGGCGTGGCTGGAGATGCCGGTGCTGATAGCGCTGGGCTGTGCCTGCAGCCCGAGAGCCCATCCTGCCCCTGCCCTGCACCGGGGCTGCGCTGCTCCGAGGGAGAAGCTGGGACTCACTCTGGGTGGCAGAGGGCCGAGCCGATCCCTTAAAACCCCGAGGGTGGATCAATCCATGGGCAAAATCTCCTCGGATTAAGCGTGGGATGAAAAGCAGAGCAGTGGTGCATAGGAGATGGTCACTCGTAGTGAGAGGGTTGGGAGGGCAGGCAGGCTCAGAGATGTCTCTGAGCTCGGGAAGGGGCTGAGGGGACACTGGGGACAGCCACATCCCAGGAGGGAGTGATAGACTGGGTACCAGCCCCTCTGGGGTGATGGTGGTTGTGATGCTGGGTGGAAGGGCTGCTGGCTCCTGCAGGAAACAAGCTGAAAGATGAGAAGAACCCAGGAAGGGGAAAAAACCTCAAACACTGATGTGTGCTGTATTTCCTAACATGAGATGTGAGCCTTTAATGGGCTCTGAGATAGCATGGATGACAGGAAGCCTGAACCTGTTACCAGCACAGAAATCCAACAGCAACACTCGATACCATCACCACACTCCTGTCCCTGAAGCCTCTGAGGACAGACACTGCTGGGCCATGGCTCTCCTGGCCACTGCCTCTCTTGCTTAACTCAAAGACATATCAGTGCAAGAGATCCTGACCTGAAGAGCTGTGCCTTTGAGGTAAACAAAGTTTTAAATACCGAGCAATGCTGCCCAACGTGTGGGCTTCACAGGTGAGTGAGCTGGGAACCCATCCCTATGGTGCAGGTAACCCCTCCACCCCCCTGACTTGCCAGAGCTGTATTTCTCCTTTACAGAGCTGAGCAGTAAATCCCAACCTGGGGATCTCTTGGAGGCACTGAGGCACAGTCACCACCAAAATTTATGGCTCAGAGGCAGCAGAATCATGCCATAAATATAAGAGGTGTGCAGGAGAGCTGGCTGGCCCCCGCACATCCCTGGCTGGGAAGCTCATCCCTTTGCCTGTCCCTTCCCTCAGCCCCATTTTCTCTCCTGTTGCTTTCACTGTTAAGATGTTCTTGTCATCTGGAAGGAGCTGATCCATCTCCCAACAGCACTGAGTCCAAATCCTGGAGCTGCTCCCACCTCCTGTTAAGGCCAGAAAAGATGCTTCCAGCTGTGCTAGTATTGATCCTGGTGAATACAACTGCAGGAGTCACAACTTCTCTGCCAAGGCCTGCTGAGGGTGTCTGGATGGGCTGTGTTGGAGGTGGATGTTGGTCTCGGCTGAATGTGCCAGCCCGGGGAACAGGGTGAGAGAGCTGGGGTTCTCCAGCCTGGGATGACCTCAGAGCAACTTCTGGTACCTGAAGGGGCTGCAGGAAAGCTGAGTAGGGGCTGCTTACAAGGACATGGGGCATAGGACCACAGGGAAATGGTATTAAGCTGAAAGAGGGGAGACTTAGGCTGAGTATAAGGAGAATAAGAGAGAAATTCTTTGCTGTTAGGGTGGTGAGACAGTGGCTCAGGTTGCCCAGAGAAGCTCTGACTGCCCCTTCCCTGTAAGTGTTCAAGGCCAGGTCAGATGCAGCTTGCAACCAGCGACCTGGGCTGCTGGGAGGTGCCCTTACCTCATTGACTCGATGATCTTTAAGGTCTCTCCCAACCCAAGCCAGTCTGTGAGTCTATTCCATATTCTAACACCCCACCGGGAAGAGGGGCAGGATCAGGGCCGCAGCCCCCTCCCTCTTCCCGGCTCCGCTCTGCGCCTGCCACCTCCCATACAGCCTCGGAGGGGCGGGAGGGGGGTGATTAATTCAATTAAAAATCAATTAAGGCTCCGCAGCCCCTTGCTATGCTCCTCCCTGGGTCCCTCTGGATCCCCATCCCGGGTCCCTCCCGACCCTTCCCCGGGTTCTTCCCGGGTCCTGCCCGGGCCCTCCCGGCGCTGCGGGACCGGCCCCACGGTGCCCTCTGGCGGTGTCAGCGGGGAGGGACGGGACGGGACGGGACGGGACGGGACGGGGGAGCTGGGGTTGGGTGGGGGGTGGGTGTGCAGCCTGGCCCCGGGAATGTCACCTGGAATAATAAGGCGAAGTTCTGGAGATGAAGATTTGCAGCCGATAATATTTGAAAAAAAAAAAAAAGCAAAAAAAAAAAAAAAAAAAAAGCAAAAAGCCGGGTGGAAATTTGCTGAGGGGAAAAAAAAAATCTGTGCCCACCCAATCGTGTGTTTTCTGTGCAAGTAAATAAATATGCTTTGAGATTTAAGCAAAGGAGTAAAAAGTGATGGGTGTAGAGATGGCCCTATTAAATAAATTTAAAGATATGCATTGTGGATTTTTTACCCATTAACAGTTAACATATTTCTACAGTGGAGTTACTTGGTTATCATCAAATAGGTTCATTGCTTTCTGAACTCTCTAAGAGGCATTTCCTTTAAAAAGGGATATGGTTCCTGACCCCTCTGCTTTTGCCTCCCCTCTGAAGAAAAAAAATGCTGATTGTATGATGTGTACCCCTTATCTCTCATTTCCCACAGGTAGAAACCTTTCTGCTGAGTGATGCTTTGGCTTGCCAAAACCACAGTGACATTTGGGGCAGGAGAAAACCCTGCAAAATTTGCTGGGTTCTCTTGGCTTTCTGGCTTTAACAGCCCAACCCCATGTGTCCCCTTGTGTCCCCCAGCAAGGCCTCCCCTCCAAATCCCCATCACCAGCAGCTCTGCATCCCACAGTCCAGAGAAATCCTTTCAATGGCTTCAAGTGGCTTTTAGAAAAGGTGCCACTTTCTGTTAAATCCCACCACGTTTAAGAGCTGTTTAATGTCTGGACTACTCCCTCCTGAGTTGTAAATAATTTTTTTCAGCTCTGAAAATTGTTTACTAACATTTGATTGAAGCCTTACTTTCCAAAGAGGGGATGTGGCTTGGGAACAAATGGCAAAGAGCTCAGTCAGGGCTCTGGGTCACATGCAACAGGCCTGATAGAAACCCTCTTTGAAGCTGATATGCTCTGTATTTTAGAGGGAAAACTTACACAGTCTGGAGACAAAACTTTGCCTCTGTGTTTTATTCACTGGCCCAACTCCACATACCAGCTCATGAGCTTGGTGTTCATCCAGCTGATGAAGATTTTGAATGGGAGTTTGCTACCTCCCCTGCAAAATTCCCATGTTTCTGGGACCAGTGTGTCTGCTGGGATGTCTCCAGCCATCTCAGGGGAGCAGTGACAACAGTGGAGGCTTTGCCACACTGGAAACCCCTGTGTGAGCCTCCCCTCCAGACAAAAACCCCATGGGACCCGGCACCAGGCTCAGGGCCTTCAGCCCAAACCTCCTCCTCCCACAGTGAGTTCTGCATGGGGTCCTGGCTCTGTTAGCAAAACCAGCCTGCTGGTGCCAGCCCTGAAGCCAGGAATGGAAACAACACACCTCCCCGGGGGCAGCCCTTGCTGGGAGCTTTTCTCTTGACTATTTACAGCTTTGGCCTTGGAAAAATGGATGGGACCTGCTAGCACGTGGTGTTTGCAGTGCTGCTGGCTCTTTGGGTGCTGTTGGAGATGGAAGAAGGGCTGCACCACCCTCCTGTGGAGTCATCACCCGTGTTTCTGGGTTAAAAACCTCACCTGTGACTGCCTGGGTGCCTCAATCCAGCCATCTGACATGAGCATGAATGATGCTCCTTTGCACAGAAAGGGCTGGTGCCAGTGTGGGGTGAAGTTAGAGGGGGCTAGACCCCGTTACACTCCCCCCAAATCCTTGCCCCCATGCCTTGGAAGCGTGGCTGGGTGCTCTGCATGGCTGGCTCAGGGCTCAGTGGTGCTTTTGGTCCTCAAAAGACTTGAGGGAGCTTACTCAAAACCCCCCTGGTACTTCAGGCAGGCAAAGTAGCAAGATTCTGCTTTCCCAGAGAGAGTGATGTCAGCAAGTGATTGGGTTTGAGTGCCTTGCACCATGTCTACAGAGCATTAATGACTGATTAAAAAGCCCAGGCTAGAGACAGGGCAGGAACCCTGTCCAGGAGCTCCTAGGACAGGGCAGGAGACAGAGCAGGACATGAGAGTCCAGGGCATGGACATCAGAAGTGCTCAGCAGAATGAAGTGAAGGGGGCAGGAGTGGAGCCAGATCCCTCTGGGTGGCTGCAGGGTGCCACAGCATGCTCTTGTGTCCCGAGTGGTGACACCCACGGGTGAGCAGAGCCTGCAATAGAGCTGGAACTCAGGGGCACACAGGGCAAACCCTTCCTGCAAGCCTTGAGCCCTGTTGCAGCAGGGAGGTGTTTGGGGATGGTTGGTGGGAATATATCTGGGGCAGGAGGGGATGGTGGGGAAGGATGCTCTCCCTAGACCTCCTGGAATCCAGAGAAACCTCCAGGAGGCAAACTGTTATTTCCTTTTTTTTTTTTTTTTTTTTTTTCCTGAGGGAAGCAGAGCCCTGCTGCTCAGCCACAGAGCAGGGAAGGAGCAGGACTGCAACGGGCAATGCACAGCCAAGGGGACTGCTCTGATGAGAGTGAACCAAACGTCATGTGGTGGTGATTTAGTGCTGGAGTATGAGGAATAGGGAAAGGGAGGGAGGAAATAACGCTCAACAAACCTCAAAGCCCCCATGGGTCGAGAAAGGCACCTTGCAAACCCCCTGCCTTTGCCCCCAGAAGGCAGCAGAGCTCCTCCTCCTGCAGGGCTGCAATTAATCCGGCTGCAGCAAACCAGAAACAAAGTCCCCCCCACTCCATAAACCTCTTGTGGAGTCTTAAACCTCTGAGCAAGTCAACACTGCTTTGCAGAATGCTGGCAAAGAAAATTAAAGCGTCGCTCAGAGTGGCACCATTCAGCTTTCCCCACAACAATCTTAATTATTTTTTAATCACTCGAGGCACTTACCGAGTGTGGGCCGGCGCCATCCTTTTGATGACTTTCGATGACTTTTGAAAGTCTTGATCACTGTTTTCTAAAAACTGGGTGTTTGGGATGCTGTGGGAGGTGCTCTTCCCGGGGAGGGGGGGAGGAGGCTGTGGCCACATTTCACGTCCTATGGCTGCAAAGCCCAAACGCCCTTTGTGAGCTGCCCCAGGGCTGGTGGGTAAAATAAAACCGAAGCCTATCTGGCTTTCTTTCAGCTCTTAGGAAAGTAAATGTACCCCCCAGCCAAGCTCTGGGCTGTTAGAGCAGTCAGTTTCCTGACTCTAGATCTGCCCTCTGCAGGGAGCTGGGTTCTGGGTTTTAATCACGCCCTCAGTTTGGGTCCGAGTTATGTTTTTGAAACCATTCTGTTAAAAATGTCAAACTCTTGGTGGCTGAAGGCGTCCTGCTTGGGGCACATACAAGGTGTCAGCTGAGCCCATCCTGGAGACTTGGAAGCTCAGTTTAGGAATCTGAGCCCTCGGTAGCGTGAGGAGTTTGAATCACCTGAACCGAATCCCTTCGGCAAAGGCAGAGGCAAACCTGTGTTTGGGACTGATGTAATTAAAAGAGATCCCAGACCATTCATCTCATTAGTGGTAATTAACAGCAGCAGCAGCAGCGTGGAGCATCGCCGGAGAGGATTGATGCAGGATCCAAGCCCGTCGACGACTTCCCCGCCTCCAAGAGCTCCTCTCAGTGGCTGAAAAAGGGAATTAAAATTTATTTCCAGTACTTCCAAAAATCAGGTAACCAAGAGGCAGGCGGTTCAGCTCTGCTTGAGACAAGGAGCTGCAGAGCCCCATGGCTTGGTCACAAGGGTCAATGAGGCAATGCTGGGGACATGGTGCCTTTGGCTCTGTTTGGTTTATGGACACTGCACCTCTGTACCACCCCAGCACCTGATTTACTCTGTATTACTCTATATTTACTCTATGTTACTCTATATTACTCTATATTACATAAAATGTAATTTTAATGTAATGGTCTAGTAACTGTAGCAGTAGTGGATCAAGGGTTGGACTTGATGATCTCTGAGGTCCCTTCCAACCCAGCCAATTCTATGATTCTATAAAATGCTTGGCTACTGCATAAGCTGCTCCATATAATATATAATAATCCAGCAACACTAAAAAAAAACCTGCTTTGGATGTGGGTTTTTTTTTAAAAATTCATTACCCATCTGGGTGTGTTTGTTACCCACCAACTCTCGGGCAGGATGCCTGGCAAGCTGCTGCCATTCCTCAGAGAAACCAGAAATTCCCCAGGCCTTGCTGTTCCTGCCACCACTGGCTCCTTCTGCTCCCCCTCTCCAACCTGAGCAGGTATCCTGATGGGATTTCTTTTGTGGTAACTGAATTCATATGCCAGCAGCAAGTGCAATGGTCCAGAGGAGCTGAGGAGCCTGTTCTTGTGCAAGAAGTGAGGAGGGTGGTGAGGCTGCAGTTGGCTCCTGTGAGATGCTGAAGATGGCAGCATGCACCAGTGAAAGCCAAGCAGCCAGCAGCCCTCATCTCCCTGCAAAGAAATCATGAGTTTTCTTGCTGTAGGCCAGGAGCAAAATTAAATAAACCCAAAAGCTCCTGAACTCTGGTCTTATAAACCTTGAGAAAATCCAGGAGTGTTCCTGTGTATGTGCTCATGGGGAAGGGCAGGGTTTGATGCAGCTCATTTATTTGCACGTGGAAAAGCTGAGTGTGAAGCTTGTGTCTTATGGCTATAGAATTAAACTCATATTTTTTAATTGGAATGATGAATTGACTTTATACTGAAATGAAATACTGGTTTGTGAACCTGCCCTGTGTGAAACCCACACTCCTGGGTAAATGACTAAGTAGGACTCTTCTCTGACATTGAGTAGTGGGATATTGATGAGTTTAATAAATATATATCTAGTAGGACAATGTACATCTTGCCTGCTGTCTTTTAAGTCATGCCCAACTTTGAGAACTCTCTGGTGCATCCAGCACTGCAGTAAAGTGACCTTAGAGCAACCTCCCAGTATATGAAGGGGCTACAAGAAAGCTGGGGGAGGGCTTTGGACACGGGGGGGTAGGGAGAGGACAAGGGGAAATGGTTTAAGACTTGAAGAGGGGAGATTGAGGTTGGACATGAGGAAGAAATTCTTTAATTTGAGGGTGCTGAGCCCCTGGCCCAGGTTGCCCAGAGAATTAGTGGCTTCCCCATCCCTGGCAGTGTTCAAATCCAGGTTGGATGGGGCTTGGAGCAACCTGGGCTGGTGGGAGGTGTCCCTGCCCATGGCAGAGGGGTTTGTACTGGGTGAGATTTAAGGTCCTTTCCAGCCCAAACCAGTCTGGGATTCCATGATATGATTCTATGCTAACATCCTCCAAGCCTCAGGAAGAGGAATGACCTAGAACCCCATGGAAGCAGCAGCACAGCTTCAAAGAAACCCAGAGGAGGGAGAAAATCAAATTAGTGGCACTCAAATTACCCGAGGGTGGCAGCATGGAACGTGGGCTGGGCACATGCCCAAAGCCCAGGTCTTCCAAGTGCTGCAAAACCCCCCAGTATCCCAACTCCTGGGACTCAGGAGACCTCAAAACCACAGGAATTTGAACCCCAGGAGATTAAAGACCAGCCAACAAAACCTCCCCCTGATATCCCAGGATAATCCAGAGAGCAAAGATCAAGGGAAAGGAAGCCAACCTGTTGCAGAAGCCATCTCCAACCAGTCAAAGGTTAATTTCAAAGTGATCCCAAGTGCCTTGGGTTCTCGAGGTCATTCCAAATATTTGGGCTGGCTGTTTCCTCCCTCAGCAGGCACTTGGGAGAGGTTTGGTGTCAGAAGCAGGCAGAGCTGCTGTGGTGAGGTGGGGATTTTCCTCAAGCCTCTTTGGACATTCCCAGCAGTAATTCATGGGGCACCGTGGCAATTAAAGATGTTCTCCTGTGCCTGAGGATGCAAAGCAATGATGAACCATCAGGATGCAACCTCCAAAGTCTGTAAAACCAGGACTCTGCAGTAGGGAGAGCCATTGCCTAATGAGAGTGAAGGCATCAAATGGTTCTTAATTACCAGAAGTTCCATTAGAGCTTGTTACCACCTCCAGCCCCTCCTGGGAGCCTGATCCTTCATCAATGCTTCGTCCCCAAATGCTCCTTTCCCCAGTCCCAGGGCATCTATTTCATGTCACAGCCACCCCCAGGAATTGTGCAACACACAGGGAGGGAGAAAGGGAGGAAACTGGAAACAAATTTCCTGCAAAGGGATGGGGTGGGGACACCCTGGGGTGACCAGAGCATCCCCTGCAGCCCCAAGGTGCTCAGCACCCACGGAGTCATGAAAACAAGGGGAAAAAAATAAATGCAACACAGGTGGTAATTTAGGTGATGCTGGCTGATGATGCCATCCTCGTGCTAAATTGTGATGGATTTGGGGCAGAACAGGGAGGGGAGAGCAGAGCTGCTGCTCACTGCTGTGGGGAGCCAGGGCCTCTGGATGGAACGGGGGTGCTGAAGGAGCTGAGGCTCCACTCAGGTGCCCCAGGACCCCCGGGAAGGGGCTGGAGCCAGAGACAAGGGGTGAGGGATGGGAAGGGACCAGCCAGCACCTCTGTCCCCACAGGGGCCAGGGGATCATAGAATCATAGAATCCTAGGGGTTGGAAGGGACCTGGAAAGATCATCTAGTCCAACCCCCCCTGCCAGAGCAGGGCCCCCTAGAGTACATCCCCTAGGAACGTGTCCAGGTGGGTTTTGAATGTCTCCAGTGAAGGAGACTCCACAACCCCCCTGGGCAGCCTGTTCCAGGGCTCCGTCACCCTTACAGTAAAAAAATTTTTTCTGATGTTCAACTTGAACCTCCTATGCTCCAATTTACACCCATTACCCCTTGTCCTATCACTGGTCACCACTGAGAAAAGCCTAACTCCATCTCCCTGACACTCACCCCTTACATATTTGAAAACATTGATGAGGTCACCCCTCAGTCTCCTTTTCTCCAAACTAAAGAGACCCAGCTCCCTCAGCCTTTCCTCATAAGGGAGATGTTCCACTCCCTTAATCATCTCAGTAGCTCTGCGCTGGACTCTTTCAAGCACTTCCCTGTCCTTCTTGAACTGAGGGGCCCAGAACTGGACACAATACTCCAGGTGTGGCCTCACCAATGCAGAATAGAGGGGGAGGAGAACCTCTCTTGACCTACTAACCACACCCTTTCTAATGCACCCCAGGATGCTATTAGCCTTGTTCCCTGGATCCAGCTGGGGGCTGCAGGGTATCCTGGAGGACCTAATGTGGGATTGCTGGATCAGGCTCTCCACCACCAATATATTTGGGTTTATTTCATCTTTTTTTTTTCCCTGAGAAGAGTAGCAGGGAGGTGATGCCAAGGTCTCAAGGCCATGGAAGCCATTTGGGAGTGAAGCTGAGTTTTCCTTTACCTGCTAAAGTGAAACCCAAAGGTTTGGAGTGTTCTGTAACATCGGGTGGGTGTTGGGTGATGGAGTGGGGTGGAAAAAGCTGCCAGAAAGCTTCCCAAGGTCTGATAAGCCCCGAGGACACAGTGGTCCCTCCCTATCTGCTCCAACCAGGGCTGGCTGGAGCTTGCTGCACCCCAGCAAGGTCACCCACCCCAGCAGACCCCAGGTCACTGGGAGGTGTCCTGCAGCACCCATGGGTGCCTGGCAGCGCCAGCAGCCTTTGAGCTGGAGTTGGCCCCTGCCTTGCTTTGGCTTCTCCTCATTCTCCCAGTGCTGAGCTGCTAAAAATAACCCAGAGGCAGGAAAGAGGAGGCAACAAGCACCCCAGGGCTTGGCTTTCCATCCCTGTTTCATTTCAGCTGCTGGAGCTGGCTGGGCTGATGTGCCCATGCTGACACCCCAAGAGGCTGTGGGAGCTGAGGGGACAATCTACACTTCACTGTCTGGCCCCTCATTAGGGCTAGAAAAGCTCCACCAAGTTTCCAGACCCAGTTTGGTTCCCTCCTATTTGCTTTCCCAGTGATGGGCCAACTGGTCCCAGCAATGGGAGACCCCATGGCACCCATCCCAGCAATCCTGCCACTTCCTGCCCTTGGTCCCATCCCTGCACTCCCCCTGCCCCAGTAACTCCTGAGAGGAAGTCCCAGTGAGTACAAATTCTTATTTTTATCCACCCTGGGTGGTTACTCAGCTGTTCAAGTATTATATTTTGCACCTCAAATGCATGCACAGGTGAGCTGAGAGGGAAGCAGCAACCAGAAAAGGTTTTTCCAGACCATGAGCCAAAAAAAAAAAAAAAAAAAGCATCAGGAGAGGAGTTTTTTTGGGGGAAATGGAGATATAAAACAGTTCAGTTGGTCTTGATATGAGAAAAGGGTAACTGAATCGGGTGAAATGTTTCATTTGGGAGCCAAAACTACCTCTTTAAATTGATCTGGGGTACATTTGGTGAGGAAATGTCAGCACAGAAAATGTGCAAAAAATTCTTCCGAGACAACCCGGTGTGAAAGAGTCTGCCCTGGGAAATGAAAAAAAAAAAAAAGAAATGAACTTTTTTTTTTTTTTTCCTTAAAAAACCAGGAATTCGTGAAGTGTTCCACTTGACGTGACTCTGCCTATTCCTGGGTGAACCAAAAAAGACAAAACCCACCAGGCTGTGACTCAGAGATGCTGATGACACCCCCAGCATCACCACCCCCAGACTGGGATGTCTGTCCTGACACTCCCCAGCCTCAGCATCACCTCCCCAGGTGGCCACCAGCTCCTGCAAGTGGCAACTGGGATAATTCCCAGCTTTTAAGGGATGAAGTGTGCTGGGCAGGGAAGCTGGTCCTGGAGTGATTCCTCGTCAGCATCTGTCAGGGAAGATTAATGCTTAAGTAGGTTGCAGGCTGCCTGCCAGCAGTGTTTTTAATAATCAGATGCTGTGTGCTGCTGGAGCAACCCGCAGAAATGAAGTTGCCTCTTTGCTAAAAAAAAAAAAAAAAAATTAAAAAAAACCTGTTGACATGAAGTAAGTCATTTGTGAGGATGTCAAAGCAGAGGACAACCTCTGTTCCTGGCTGGGGATCCAGTACCCCCAAACCCTCTGGGCTGCAGCATCATCTGTGAAAAATATAAATAAGGTCCTGAGCTGGCACTGGCAAGGTCTTGCAGAGAAAAAAAAACAGGCAAATTTCTGCCTCCTGGGCAAGGGCATAGCTGGGTTTGGATTTCAGGCCTGGGAGCACCTCGGGGCAGAGAATGACTGAATCATCCTGGTTGGAAAAGACCTTTGAAAACATCAAATCCAACCATTAACCCAACTCTACAGAGTCCAGTGCTTCAACCACGTTCCTTTTAAACACCTTTAGGGATGGTGATTCACCCACCTCCCTGGGCAGCCCATGGCAGTGTTTAATTATGCTTTCACTGAAGAAATTTCTTGTAATATCCGACCTCAGACTCCCCCTGGTGCAATTTGAGACCATTTCCTCTTGGCCTGAAAAAGGAATGGCTGTGGTGGCACCATCCAGCACCTCATCAGCCACAGGACCCATCCCCAGTGTTTGGGACACAGCTCCTTGCCATCTGCTGGCACTCAGCTCCCAGCCTGAGGCTGCCATCAGACCCAGGTTGCTTGGGAGTTTGCACCTTGTTTTCCTCTCACAGGGAGAAATGGTTCCTGGTAGACAAGAAGATGCCCATGAGCCAGCAATGTGCCCTTGTGGCCAAGAAGGCCAATGGCATCCTGGGGTGCATTAGAAAGGGTGTGGTTAGTAGGTCAAGAGAGGTTCTCCTCCCCCTCTATTCTGCATTGGTGAGGCCACACCTGGAGTATTGTGTCCAGTTCTGGGCCCCTCAGTTCAAGAAGGACAGGGAAGTGCTTGAAAGAGTCCAGCGCAGAGCTACTGAGATGATTAAGGGAGTGGAACATCTCCCTTATGAGGAAAGGCTGAGGGAGCTGGGTCTCTTTAGTTTGGAGAAAAGGAGACTGAGGGGTGACCTCATCAGTGTTTTCAAATATGTAAGGGGTGAGTGTCAGGGAGATGGAGTTAGGCTTTTCTCAGTGGTGACCAGTGATAGGACAAGGGGTAATGGGTGTAAATTGGAGCATAGGAGGTTCAAGTTGAATATCAGAAAAAAATTTTTTACTGTAAGGGTGACAGAGCCCTGGAACAGGCTGCCCAGGGGGGTTGTGGAGTCTCCTTCACTGGAGACATTCAAAACCCACCTGGACACGTTCCTAGGCGATGTACTCTAGGGGGCCCTGCTCTGGCAGGGGGGGTTGGACTAGATGATCTTTCCAGGTCCCTTCCAACCCCTAGGATTCTATGATTCTATGATTCTATGAAATGGAACGTGTTACAACAAGGGCAAGTGTAGAGTCTGCCATCTGGGAAAGAACAACCCCATGGACCTGGGTAGGTTGGGGACTGAGCTGCTGGAGAGCAGCAAAGGGGAAAGGGACCTGAGGGTGCTGAGGGATGGAAGGATGGCCACGAGCCAACAATGTGGCCTGGTGGCCAAGAAGCCCAATGGCACCTGGGGGGCATTAGAAGAGGTTCTGCTCCCCCTCTTCTCTGTCCTGGTGAGGCCACATCTGGAATCTTGTGTCCAGTTCTGGGCCCCCCAGTTCCAGAAGGAGAGGGAACTGGTGGAGAGATCCAGCACAGAGCCCCCCAGGTGCTGAAGGGAGTGGAACATCTCCTGGGGAGGAAAGGCTGAGGGAGCTGGGGCTCTGCAGCTTGGAGAGGAGGAGACTGAGGGGTGAGCTCAGTGATGTTTATAAATATGGAAAGGGTGAGTGCCAGGAGGATGGAGTAAAACTTTTATGAGGGGTGACTAATAATTGGACAAGGGGCAATGGTTATAAACTGGAGCATGGGTGGTTCTCTATAATTACTAGGAAGAATTTTTTCACTGTGAGGGTGAGGGAGCCCTGGCCCAGGCTGCCCAGGGAGGTTGTGAAGTCTCCTTACCCTGGAAAAGGACTCAGAACCCACCTGGAGGTGTCTGTGTGACTGCTGGAGGTGACCCTGCTCTGGCAGGGGGGTTGGACTCCAGGATCTTTTGAGGTCTCTTCCAACCCCCAACTTTCTGTGATTCTGTCATTCCATACCTGCAGAGGAAAGGAGCCTATTTCAGGAAAAATTACAGATTGAATGGGGCTAAGGCCCCTGCCCATCTGCTAAACCCCTCCTCATCCTCACAGAGGTTCACTCGGGGAACCCCCAGAGGAGGTGCCCGAACCTCAAAAGGGGCTCCCCAAAAGGACCATGAAGGTAGGAGCTGGGATGGCTGGGGCCAGGATTCTTTGGGCACAGGGCAGCCTTGGGCAGGCAGCGAGCACCAGGGTTTCACCTCTGCAGTGAAAACGTGTTTCTCTTTCACAGCCTTGCAACAAGGCTCCTCTGGGCAACCCAGGCTGACCTCTGTAAGAAGATTACTTGGCTATTAGTGGATCAGGCCTGTGGGGAGGATGTTGGGAGCAATTGGCTCTCCCAGCCCTTAGGAAGGGTGCCCTGGGTGCCTCCTGCAAGCAGAGGCATGGCTGATGATGGAGCTGTGCTCCCCATCCCTGTCCCCATCCCTCTCAGCCAGAAGTGAGGACAAGAGCCACCCAGCCAGGCTGCAGCTGGCACTCAGAGCCCTGGATGGACTCAACGAGATGGTTTTCCAGGCTTGGGATTTGCACTGTGGCAATCCCAACATCTGCAAGGTGGTCAGTGCCAGTCACCAACATGCAGGACATGGCCAGTCCCACCCGGGGAAAGCTCCTTCTTCCAGAGCTGGAGGGATCCCAAAAAGACTTACATTTATTTAACCTGAAAATGTAGCAGGGTGGAAAGAAACCCAGGAGTGGTATCGACAGTGAAATCCCATTACTGGCCATGAAATATTCATGTGCTGTAACTGCATGGGCAGGACAGAGGCTGCAGACCTGGCAGCTGCTGCCACCCACCCCTGGCCGAGCATCCTGGGGACAGCCCCTTCAGATGTGGAGCAAATCCCTCCCTGTGCTGCACAGCTCACGGGGCTGGCAGGAGCAGAGGCTGCTGGAATACACTCCCTGGGATTTATAATTCGAGGGGGACAAGTTGAAGCCCCAGCCCCTGCTGTGTGCTGTGCCCATCACTCTGCCTGTGCTGCTCCCACCCTGCCCCTGAGCTGCCTGGATATCTGAGGGGAAAAAAAATCACAGACTGGTTTGGGTTGGAAAGGACCTTAAAGCTCATCCAGTCCCAACCCCCTGCATGGGCAGGGACACCTCCCACCAGCCCAGGTTGCTCCAAGCCCCATCCAACCTGGACTTGGACACTGCCAGGGATGGGGCAGCCACAGCTTCCATGGGCAGCCTGGGCCAGGGGCTCAGCACCCTCAAATTAAAGAATTTCTTCCTCATGTCCAACCTCAATCTCCCCTTTCTCTCCCAGTTTTAACCCATTTCCCTTGTCCTCTCCCCACCCCCCCGTGTCCAAAGCCCTCCCCCAGCTTTCTTGGAGCCCCTTCAGATATTGGGAGGTTGCTCTGAGCTCACCTGGGAGCCTCCTCTTCTCCAGGCTGAACAACCCCAATCCCTCAGCCTGGCTTCCCAGGGAGCTGCTCAGCCCTCTGAGCATTTCAGTGGCTCTGCTCTGGACACCTTCCAGGAGCTCTGTGTCCTTCAACATGGATCTGCAAAACTAAATCACCTGGTGCCCACAGGTTGGAAGCTTTCAGGGAGGGTGGGGGTCCCCCTGAGGGGGTTTTAACCCTGACTCCAGTTAAGTGCCAGCCCCTGCTGGAGTCAGAGTGGGCTCCATGGGAGGAAGACCTTGGCCATCAGGAAATGGGGCTATCAGGAGGAGCTGTGCTCTAGCACCAGCCATGCTTTTATCCCACTTCCCACCCATCCTGGTGGGACTCCACACTGGCACCCTCTGGGCTAAACCAGCCCCGAGCCCAAAGCCAGGAGGTTTCACCCCAAAAGCAGCACCACCAGCTCAGCACATCCTGGAGCTGCTCCTCACTTGCTGCTCTCTGGGAAGGCATCAGGCAGCTAATGACCTCCAGCAGGAAGGGAACCCCATGTTTGTAGTGAGTGTCTGCTTCACAGTGATGTTTTTGCAACATAAAAGGATTATTTTATAATTAGCTGTCTTCTAAACCCCGGCCTATTGAAATGATGATATGAAACCACACACAATTCTCTTCTTTATAAATATCCTCTGGAACTTGATTAGTTTTGCATTACTAAAGAGCAACCCATTGAAATACTTAATCATCATGAGACCTTTGTCATATCAATGTTAATTTTTTTTTTTTTCTGCCAGTAATTACTCTTACTTAATGCTTGCTTACACCAAAAAACCAACCAACCAACCAAAAAAAACAACCCAAAAACCAAACCAAACCAAACTTGTGGAAGCCATTTTCCCTCAACAAACAGATCCAAGTATTCCAGTGGTTATCACCTGGAGGATCCATTGGCTTTGGCTGCCTGGTTGGAGCTCAGGTTGGAGCTGGTGTTATCCCTGCAAGCCCCCTCTGAGACCACAGGTGGGCAGGGATAGCCCTGCTTGCAAAAATTGAGTTTCTGGTATGCTTCATCCAAAAAAAAAAATAATCTTAGGTGGAGGGAAGGGAGAACTTAATGTCTTTAAAACCATGTGGGAATGCCAGAAAGGGCTGCACTGTCATCACTTGTGCTTAGGGAGAGGGGAGCACCAAACTGTGCATGGAAAGGTGCAGTGGATAAAGGCCCTGATATCCTCATCCCTTCTTGTCTGAAAGGCAAAGAGGAGCAAAACCTGATCCCAAAGTCCCAAGAGGATCCATCCCTGGCAGCTCTGCTCAGCGTGTCCAGACAGGGAATAAACCACCTCATCTTAGACACACTTGAAATTCAGCTCCTGCTCCATGCCAGTCATCAGAAATGATGCATTTGTTGTGAAGTGAAGCCAAGAGAAGTGTAGAAAGCTTTTCTCAATATGCCTTAAAATAACCAGAACATTTCTTCTATAGGCCATGAAATTCTTACACGTTGTGGTCAGATAATGAGGAAAATGTTTCTGGCTTAAGGAAAACACTCCTAACACCAGCAAAGGGAAGGTGCACGTTGCAATTTATAATTTAATGTTACAGATTTGCATGCAAATATATAATTAGAAATTTGAAAAAGCTAAATCATACGATTTTTGGCAGGCTGTCACTTGCAGAAGCAATTTCCAGCACGGATGTGGCTTTGTATTAAATTCCATTCTGTTGCTTAAAAAAATAAAAAATAATAATAATTTGTTTTAAAGTTATAGAAAAGCAAAAGGAGCCCTGAGAAACACAGCTGGGCTTTTCCCTCAGGCACTTCCCATCATGGAGCTGCACCGGTGGGACCTGGGAGCCTTTGGTTCCCTCCAGGAAAACAGCCCCAAACTGACCATTTGTGGCCTGGTTTCTGAAGCCTGCACATATTGCATTTGCCCCCAGATCTTGGGCTTATTTTACCTGTCAGGCTATCTGGGGACAGAGTGATGCTGGTGGATGCTGTGGGGTTGTGGACCACCAAAATATCTTGGAGGAAAAGAGGGTGAGATGGGTGCATCTTCTCTCCCTGCCTGGCAAGCAAGGTGTGGCCTTGGTTTTGAGGTGGATCCCACACTGGAGTGTTTGTTTTCTTGAAATTTTCCCTTCTAAACTTCCTAATGTTTGACCTACAGAACCACCATCCCCTTTATCCTCATCAGAGCTCTATTTTTTTTTTTTTTTTCCCCTCATGGAAAACATTCACCCTGCCTAACCCAAACCCCCAGAACCCAAACTCACCCCTTCCAGCCCTCATGTGTGGCTCATGGCAAAACTCCTCCACACCACAATACACCTTAAAATGACTTTAAATCTGCTTTGGAAATGCTGCCCCTCCTTCTTTAAATACCTGATTGTTTTCACCTGCAGTAATCCACCCTGAGCTGGGCACAGCTGATTCATGGAGCAACCCCCCCTCTGCCCATGGAAAAAACCCTGGAGAGCAGCATTACAAATCATTATTTTTGACTTGACACCTTTCTGGTTTGACCTTCAGTGCCAGGAGGGCACTGGCCTGAGTATCCCAATGGTTACACACTCCCATCCATGCCTTTTGGTTGGAAAACCAGGCAGTTTGGGCTGCAAAGGGAGGGCTGTGTGTCCCAGTAGCCATCAGGTTGGTGTCTGTCTCCAAGCCCTGCCTGTCCCTGGTCCTGCTGGTGCCACCTGCCAGGTTCTCCCTTGCTCCAGGGTGTAGAGCTCAGAGCAAAACGTGTGAAGGTCCCCCCTCCCCCCGCCCAAAATAAAATAAATAAGAATAAAAAAAAGTCAAACGAGAAGCAGCAGTGTTGCTAAGGAACCAGAAGAGAGATTTTCCCTTAAAGTAGATCAGGAGAAAGCCCTGAATTTCAGTTCATGTGCAAAGAGGCACTTGGTTGGCAGCTCCCAAGCCTCTGCATGGCTCCTCCAGGATGCCAGGGATGCTCCTGGAGCCAGGGTGCAATGATGCTGCCATCCCCCCCCTGCACATGGAGAGGGCATCTGTGGAGGATGGGAAGGACAAGGATGGAGGATGGAGAAGAAGATGGTGGAGGTTGGGAAAGACAAGGATGGAGGGCAGAAAAAGTAGTGATAAGGGATGGAGTGACTGTGGAGAAGACAGGAATGCAGGATGGAGAGGGCAGCAAGGGAAGATGGGGAGATCAGTGTTGGAGGATAGAGAGCACCTGATTGGAGGGAGTGAATTTTGGTTGGAAGGGACCTTAAAGATCATCCATTTCCAACCCCCTGCATGGGCAGGGACACCTCCCACCAGCCCAGGTTGCTCCAAGCCCCATCCAACCTGGACTTGGACACTGCCAGGGATGGGGCAGCCACAGCTTCCATGGGCAACCTGGGCCAGGGGCTCAGCACCCTCACAGGGAAGAGTTTCCTCCTAATGTCTGACCTAAATCTCCTCTCTTCAAGCCTGAACCTGACTCCTGGTGGAGCTCAAACCTGAATCCCTGTGTGTTGGTCACGTGTGAGTTTGGAGCATGGAAATGGCTCTTGCCCACTTTGTCTCCCAGCTTGGGAGCTGATTGCCTTCTGTTGCTAAAAATAACTCCATCTTTAACATTGTTTTTTCCCCTGCAAATATTCCAAACATTTTCCAAAGCACAGCTCCAGAGGATGCTATTTTCATCTCCCCAGTGAGCTGAGGAGCGAGCTTGTTTTCCACCCTATGGAAAAGCTATGAGTTGACATGGATTCATCCTTTTTTTTTTTAAGGTTGCTTCCCAACAGGATCCCCAGGCAGGCAGGGAAAGGCTTCTTGGTGCTGCCCTGTGCCTGGCCAAACGTATCTTTGCCCTTGGGGAGTTGCTGGCAATCTGCTTTTTTCTCCCTCTTCCCCGAGAAGATTTTAATTCCTTTAAGCTTGTAATTTTTTATCACCAGGAGCTGCAGCACCAATGGTCTCAATTTCACAAGGGACACCAGACTGAAGGGTGTTTAAAACACTGGCACCCAAGGTCACCAGCAAGGGCTGACATTGGGGATGCTCTGGTTTCATTCAGAGCAAGGACAGTTATTCACTGTGGGGTTATGGACTCCAGAGAAAGCTCAGGAGGCTTGGGCTCCAGGAGGTGGGCAGCAAAAAAGGATGGATGTGCCAGAGAGATGAATAGGTTGGTTCTGGAAGAAGGGACCCTCTGAGGCAGAGCAGAACTCACCTCTGCCTCCCAGCTGTGCCTGGAGACCCTCAGGGATATGGGGGATGCTCTTTGCTCCCAAACCTGAGCCCAACTCCCTGCTGCTGCATTAAATGGAGAGAAATGGAGAAATCCCCCTCCCAGCAGCCCACCCATTGCTGTTTGTTCTTTGCCAGCTTTTAACAATTTGGGGGCCAAATTCAAACCATTCAAAGAGGAGGGTTTCATTGGAGTAGGCTGCTTATACATGGGAGCTGCACACCTCTGCCCCCAGAGCTCTCAAGCAGAGCCCTGGGCTACACCAAACCACTTTTTTTCTATTTCTGTGGCTTTCAGGCCTCAATTTTATTTGCCCAGAGCTAAAAGGCATTTTGTTCACAAGGTGCCTCATGGCAGCTGAGCCCTGCTGGGTGCATGCTCAGAGGGGAATCTGACTTCTGGCTAAGACCCAAGGACTTTAGAGAAGATTTTAATCTAAAACTCACCATAATCCTACAATAACACAACCTGAGCTTGTTCCCTGAGTCACCCTTTTGCCACTGAAGCAACTGAGACTTCAGTGATGAACTCTAAACCCCCAGCCCAGCTCAGGGCTGGGAAAACAAGGGGATATTTTGCAGACCCAGAGCTGTGATTTAATCCCTCCTGGTTTGGGAGAGAGTGCCAGGGTCTGACTTTTCTCAGGAAAATACAAACCAGCTCCTTCTTCCTTCAGCATCATTTTTTTTTTTTAATGAGAAGCTGGAAAAGTTCAGCTTCTGAAGAGCACTGGGGAGGATCCCATGCCCAGGTCCCCAGCTGGAGACCCTGGAATCCTCCAGCCCTTCCCACTACCCTTCAGCTCTTCTTCTGCACTGGGCCTGAGCTGTCCCACATTGCAGAATTTGAGCCCCCAAATTAATGGCCCATCTGTAGCCTTTTGATGTTGAGAAGGGAAGGACCAGGCTTCCCCTTAGCTTCACTAACTTTTCCTCTCCTTATCCTGCCTCAGCTTAGTGTCCTCAGCCCTTCTCCAGCCCCAGTGCCCTACTGGTGCTGGGCACCTGCCCACTGGGAAGCCATCTGAGCCCTGCTGGGGGATTAGGATTACACAGACTGGCAGGCAAAAACATGCCTGGGGAAGAAAGCACTTAGTGTTGTATTTTTTTTTTTTTTTTTTTTTCCCTAAGTAGGTAAATATCCCAGTTGAGTGAAATCTGAATATCCATCTTCAGAGTCAGGATGGGATTTGGTGCTGGAAATCTCCCCCTGGATCTGCTCACTCCGTGAGGTTTCACCTTGGGTGACCCAGGCTGGAGCAGGAGGTCAGTGCCTCAGCTGTGGGTCCCTTCCATCCCTGAAAGTGAAAGGACTGAAGGGAAGGGAAAATCCTGCTGAACATCACCAAACTGCCAGGTTAGCAGCTGCTTTGGGAGCAGACTGGGCTCTTGCAGAGAGGAATTCATGGAAATGGTTCCCATTGGGTTCAAGAGGAAGGGCAGTAGCAACCTAAGTGCCATTTCATTCATGGGGTATTTAATGTGCTTACTTTTCAGCATCCCAAAGGAAAAAAACCAACAAAGCAGCAACGTAAAATAAAGAATACAATAAAAAATATGTGTAGCAATGTAGGTGAGAACCAGGGAACAGCGAGGATGTGGCCATGGGACCATCTCAGCCATACAGCCATGCTCCATCCTGGGCTTACCAGGCACAAAAAGTAACAAAACACACAAAAACTGACCTGTGGAAAATTCTGGGGCACTTCTGGGAAATTCTAGGGCACTTCACCACTGCCCTAGAGTTTCCCAAGAGAAAAAGTTCCAGTCTTGGCTGGTGGAAGCTATGACTGGCACCCAGTGACTGGCAGGGCACAGAGGATGGGTGGGGAGCTCGTGGGGGAGGGAAGAGAAAATCTGAAGGTCCCAAGGGGTGGAATTAAAGCTGGACACACGGATCTTGCTGCCAGGACTGGGAGAGAGGGCAGGATCCAAGGAATGGTGGCTCCTGGCAGCAGCCTGGGCAGAGGTTGGGAAGTGATGGAGCAAGAGGTGCCACTGCCCACTGCTCAGGTTCACACAGGGGTCAGAGAGGAGCAAAACATCCCCAGCCAAAAATTCTTGGAATCTCTTGCTTCATTTAATTTCTGTAGCTGTGCATTGGCATCTCAGCTTCAGCACTGGTTATTTTTTTGGTTTTTTTTTTTTTCTGTTTTCTTGCTGAGCTTAGAGTATTTCTTCTCTGATTTTTTTATTTTCTCTCCTTTTAAGGTTTCCTGTGAAACCACAGAAGCTAAAAACACTCGGAAAAGATGATGAATAAGATAAGATCATTTTACAAATCGCTGGACTCCAGGAGCAAAGAGTTCAAGAGAGAAAAGCCAACAACTTCAACCTCACAAGGCTTGGAATTCCCACCACAAAGGGACTGGAATCTGTGGGGACCCTCTCTGGAAGCTGGGATGCCGTGGGGTGCCAGCCCCCCCAGTTCTGCAGCTCTAGCACTGGTTTTACCGAGCAAAAAGAAAGAAATTACCACTGGAATCTCCAAAGAGGTGGTGATGGGGGGGGAGGGTTGCATATTGGTGTAATAAAAAGGCTCTTGAAATAATTGCTTTTCTTCATTTGCTGACATTTAAGGATGGGAAGCCAGAAGGAAATTCATTTCAGGGTGAGCCAACGTGACACAGGGTTTTCAGTTTTTCCACTGAATTAAAAACCCAACTACTGGTAGGTGGAGTGAAACAATTCATTCCACACTCAGGACCTTTTTTCTGGTTTTAATATTTAATAGAGACAAGGTAATTTTATGACCAAAGGTCAGTTCAAGGCCAACCTTTTCAGTGTTTGGCTTAGAAAATGATGAAACAAAAGGCTTTTATGGGCTGGAAGGTGTGTTGCTGGTTTTCCTGCCACTCTGTGCTAAAAATCTGTGTGAGAGCCCATGGCACTGGGATCAGCTCTTCTGGATGGCAGGAGCAGCCAGGACAGAGGTGCCACCCTTCCTGGAGCCAGCTGGACACCAATCCTCCTACAGAAGGAGTTTGAGACCATATTAAGCTCCCTACAAAATGCAGCTTTGATCCTCAGAACCCCTTTGAGGGTGTTTGAGCCCTGCAGTCATACACGTGGGGACACATCACTCCAAACCACAGGAAAAAGAAATCTTAACCCTTATTCTCAGTGTAGCCTCCAAAATATCTCCCTGAGTGACTCCTGTATTTAAGTTGGACAGGCTGATGATGTGATGGATGTGTCCCCTTAAATCCCCAGGGCTCTTCCCAGCAGCATCCTGCTGCCCAGCTCCTGCCCCTTGCTCCCTGGGACAGATGGGGTGGGATAGATGATGCTCAGGTGTCCTGGTTTGGGCCAGGATAAAGGTGATTTTCTGTCTTGTACTTTTGCTTTTAGCTAAGTCTCCTGTAAGCAGTTGCACTGCTGAAATTAACAGCAAGTTTCTCAGATAGGGTGTGTTTCTAGGACTGATAACACTTGATGTTTAGAGTTACTGCTAGAGACTGGTGTGCAGAGCCAGGGACACTGCTCAGCTCTGAGGAAAACACAAAGAGGTCCCACCTGCAGCCTCCTTTGGGGAGGAACAGACAAGAGAGATACCAGAACTGACCAAACAGAGGATTCCATCCCATATACATCATCCTCAGGATAAATTTGAGGGATCATGAGGGCCAAGCCATGCTTCCAGCTTCTGGCTGCCTGCCCTTCCTGCCTTTCCTGCTTCCCTTCCTTCCCCCAGCATCCTGGGAGGATTCTGTCTGTTCCTCTGCCTGTGCTCCTGATCCATCCCAGCCTGGATCTGTGTGTTCCTGCCTCCAGCTCCCATCTGCTGCTGACCCCAGGATTCCAGCCTGGACTTTCCCAGAGCTGCCCTGCAGCCTCAGTGGGGATGTGAGAGTTATTGGGGGAGAGCGGGGAGGAATGCGGTATCCATTTTCTTGTATATTTGTATGTATTTAGTTATTTTTCCTATTTATCATTCCTGTCCCATTAAAGTTGTGCAGTTTAGTTTCCAACCCATCAGTCTCTCTCCCTTATTCTCTCTCCTTTCTTATCAGGGAGGAGAGAGAGATTAATAGAGAGCATCTGTTACTCGGTTTAATTGCCAGGCCAGTGTTAAACCCTGACATCAGGACACACCACGATGCTACCTAGCACTTTTTTTGGGACCTATTTGCTTAAACCCATGGGTTTCCAAACCTGGCTGGGGTTTCCATCTGAACTAAACTCTCAGACTCAGTGTGCCCAGGGAGGGAACAGTCAGGAGTCTTGGACAGGAGCCTCAGCAGTGTGTTTTTAGTGAGCAGCTCAGAAAAAAGCGTGTGTATTCCTCAAGAAAGGAGAAAGCCACAGTGTGCAGCTCCTTTTTGTCTTCTTTAGAAATGCCCTGGCAACAAGAGCAAGCAGGAGCATCAGAATTTCCCCAGGAAATCAAAGCCCAGGTGCACAGTGAGTCACAGCCCTCTTTAAGAGAGAAACCATAGAACCACAGAATGTCAGGTTGGAAGGGACCTCAAGGATCCTCTGCTCCAACCCTACTAATATTATTGTTCATGGGATGTGTCCCAGCACCCCATTGAGCTCAGACTTCAAACTTTCCAAAGTGGGGGGAGCCTCTTCCCCTGGGAGACCATTCCAGTGTCTGACTGTCCTCATGGGGAAAAATTTTCCTCTTGTGCCCAATTGGAACCTCCCCAGGAGCAACTTGTGCCATTGCCCCTCATCTTATCCATGGGATTTGGCCATGGAAACAGGGAGTTTCCATCTTCTTTGTGGTCACCCTTTGGGTACTGGGACCCAATAAGGTCTCCCCTAAACCTCCTCTTCTCAAGACTGAACAGAAGCAGTTTTCTCAGCCAAAAAAAAAAAAAACAAACAACCACCTGGGTGTTTTTGCTGGAGCAGAGGCAGTGTCTGGGGGTGGTGTCCCCAGTGTGTGGCAAACTCATCCAGTGGCCACCAGGCCACCGATGCTGGGTGGCCATGGGCAGCTCCAAGTCCTTCCTTGGTGTCTGTCCTCCCACTCTCCTTCCCAGCACGTATCCAGTTGCCTGAAGGACCCGCTCACCGGAAAAAGGACAATATTTTCGGGGCAATGAATACCCAGGGAGTCCATCTCTCTGCTTCCTATGCTCGTACAGCTGTAACCCGACCCTCCCCGCCTGCTCCTTCCCTTCCTCTGCGGTGCCCTCCGGGACAGCCGAGCCCCTGCCCCTTCCCCAGCTCAGTGGGGGCTGGGACCCCACGGCCCCTCCTGGACCCTCAAAAACTCCTGAAGGTCACAGGCAGAACCCCAGGGAGAGCCACGTCCCTTGTCCCCGCGGCTCAGTGTTCCCTGAAAAGTTCTTTGCCTGAAATCTGAAAGGCATTGCAAGGGCTGAACAGGGATTAGCTGAGAAACCCCCCCAAAAAAGGTTGGGATATTGTGTTTCCATTTCATTAGCCACGCAGCTCTGCTTTGCCTCCACGGACAGAAGGAACAAGCAATGGGGAGGAGATGCTGTGCCCCACGTGTAGCTCACACTCGTGTGAGCTCCCAGCATCTCCCACGGGACAGCCCACGGCTCCTCCCCTGCTCCCAGCAGGATGCTCCATTTGAGCAGAAGACTCCTGGGAGGACCCCAGCCCCACAGGCTGTACGTGGCCTCCAAGGATTTTTCCATTCCCAACCCAAAGAAAGCCAGCAGACCTTAGGGCAGGCAGAGCCAGACATCACCTGCATTCCCCCAGTTCTCTGTTATTTTCCTCAAAACCCTCCCCTCTCCAGCTCCCAGAGCCCTGAGCCTGCGTTGGCATCTGGGGTAAAGCTGGGTGCTGGAACCAGTACCCCTGAGCAGCAGTGTGCTGGGACTGCCACCAGAGAGGTGGCTGAAACTCCCACAGGATTCTCAGGTGGAGGGGTGGGAGGAATGAATTTCTGCTGGAGCTGGGGAAAAAAGATCCCATCCCACCCAGAAATGACTTCCAAAAATTTCCATTGGACACGGCAGCCACGTCGTAGCTGGGTTTTGCACAACAAGCAAAGCTCCTTGCCCTGAAGTCCCTTCTGGGTCCTGATCCTGACACGGGGCTGGAGGAGACCCTGGGAAAGGCAACACCAAGACAAGAGCTGGGCCACGGGCACAGCTTCTCCACCCCACACACCCCAACTGGCCCAGCCATGTCCCACACCAGTGTTCCCAGTCCTCACTCACTGGAAGTGCTGCCTCTGCCCCTCTGCAGAGCTGAACAACCACAAAGCAACCCCACTCCCTCTTCTTGCAGCTTCAGCAGCTTCTCACCTGCCTCATGGCATCTGAGGAGGGCCCGGGAGGGTTTTCCATAGGAATCTGCAAACCTGAGGAGTGGGAGGCTCCAACAGCAGGGAACAGAGGGGCACAGGGGCCAAACAGCACAGGGGGAGCAGGAGGGTTGTGGAGCGGGCCCCTCAGCTTAGGAAGGATATCAAGGTCCTGGAGCAGGTCCAAAGGAGGCAACTGGGCTGGTGAAGGGATCCAGCACAAGTCCTGTGAGGAAGGGCTGAGGGAGCTGGGGGTGTTGAGGCTGGAGAAGAAGAGGCTCAGGGGAGACCTCATCACTCTCTCCAACTCCCTGAAAGGAGGTTGGAGCCAGGGGGGGGTTGGGCTCTTTTCCCAGGCAACTCTCAGCAAGACAAGAGGGCACAAGAGGTCTCAAGTTGTGCCAGGGGAGGTTTAGGTTGGACATGAGAAAGAATTTCTTGATGGAGAGGGTGATCAGCCATTGGAATGGGCTGCCCAGGGAAGGGGTGCATTCTCCATCCCTGGAGATATTTCAAAAGAGCCTGGATGTGGCACTCAGTGCCATGGGCTGGGAACCACGGGGGGAGTGGATCAAGGGTTGGACTTGATGAGCTCTGAGGTCCCTTCCAACCCGGCCAATTCTATGATTCTATGAAAGGGTGGGTGAAGCAGCAAGGTCCCAGTGCTGGGTATCCTGGAGCCCTCCTGGCAGCTTGCTCTCATTTTAGGATGTTGTGCACCCATTTGGAGCAGAAAGCAGGCAGGAGAAATCCCCCTTGCTCAGTGGTGTTTTGACCACTGCATCTCCCAGGTTGGGCAGCTCAAAGCCATCAGGCTTCTCATGTGTCACCTCCAGGGAAGTGGATGTCTCATCTGCACTGGGGCTGATGGGGACACTTTCTCTGGATGGGATGAACTGGACATATTGCACTCCCTCCATTGGCCACAGAGAGAAAATTGCAATGCAATTTAATGAAATGGTTAAACCCAAGCAGACCTGAGAGGAAGGAAAAACAGAGGACAACCCAAAAACCCCATGAAGCAGCCTGCCTTCTCCTCCCCAGAGAGCACGTCCCAGCCCCACTTCTATCCCAGCCAGGGCTTGATCACCCCAGGGACATGCTGGGGCAATTCCCTGGCATAGCCCAGGTGAGGAATAAATCACACTGACATCTCCTTCCCCCCAGGGCAGGACCCCAAAGGGCAGCACCCCAAAAGGCAGCACCCCAAAGGTGGCACAGCACATCCTCAGGAATGGCTCATCCCAAAACAGGTCCATGTGTCCCCTCTGCTGTATGGTCCCCCCAGTGCCACTGAAGCAGGGACCAGAGGCCACACTGCCATCCACCCTGCCTAGCTGGTGGCCCCTCTCTGGAGGCTCCTCTCTGTAAGCACAGCTTTTGCTGGGTTTCCATAGAAACCAGCATCCCATATGTGCCAGCCAGGCAGCTCCCACTCCTGTGAGATGCCCCACGTCAGACCCAGCATCCCCGTGAGTGCCTTTCTCTCCCTCCCACCCAGCTCCAGCATTGCCCCAAGCCCATTGCTCCTCAGGTTATTTGCTGGCCAGCAGCAGCTGTGTGAAACGGTGGGGCAGGGAGCAAATCCATCCACTGGGGATGGATTCAGGGCTCCCGTGGGCACCAGGACATGCCCACTGGCACACCCATTCCATCTCTGCCACTTGCAGGGAATGCCCAGCTCCCATCCCTGGGAAGATGCAAACCAACACAAGAGCTGCGTGGCCAACAGAGGGATAAGGTTTAGGGTGGGGAAAGATGCACACACACACACCAGGCTTTTTCTTATTAGAATTTGCTGCCCACACACCTCAAACAGATCGCTGGCAAATCATTCCAGCCCCTCTATCCTCACCCCGGCCCTTCTCTCCCCCACATCCACTCCCTTGCAGCTCAGCTCCCTGCTGCTTCTCCCGGGCTGTCACCGAGGGGATCAGCCAGACAGAATGGGACCTGGGAGTCTGGATTGCCAGGAAGCTGAAGAGGAGCCAGCAGTGTGCCCAGGTGGCCAAGAAGGCCAATGGCATCCTGGGCTGGCTCAGGAAGAGCGTGGCCAGCAGGTCCAGGGAAGGGATTCTGCCCCTGTGCTCAGCCCTGGGGAGGCCACAGCTTGAGTCCTGTGTCCAGTTCTGGGCCCCTCAGCTCAGGAAGGAGCTTGAGGTGCTGGAGCAGGTCCAGAGAAGAGCAAGGAGGCTGGGAAGGGATCCAGCACAAGTCCTGTGAGGAAGGGCTGAGGGAGCTGGGGGTGTTGAGGCTGGAGAAGAGGAGGCTCAGGGGAGACCTCATCACTCTCTCCAACTCCCTGAAAGGAGGTTGGAGCCAGGGGGGGGGTTGGGCTCTTTTCCCAGGCAACTCTCAGCAAGACAAGAGGGCACAAGAGGTCTCAAGTTGTGCCAGGGGAGGTTTAGGTTGGACATTAGAAAGAATTTCTTGCTGGAGAGGGTGATCAGACACTGGAATGGGCTGCCCAGGGAAGGGGTGGATTCTCCAGGAAATATCCCTGGAGATATTTCAAAAGAGCCTGGATGTGGCACTCAGTGCCATGGGCTGGGAACCACGGGGGGAGTGGATCAAGGGTTGGACTTGATGAGCTCTGAGGTCCCTTCCAACCCAGCCAATTCCATGATTCTATGATCTTGGCTGCCTAAGGAAGGGCCACACTTCCAGCAGCTCAGGGAAGAGGCTGCATCCAGCGCTGCAGGAGGGCTGGAAATGCCCCCTGGAGCCGGGCTGGCAGGCAGCAGGCAGAGCTCTTCTTACCACCCACCGACTTCTCTGGGATGGGGGAGCCTTGTAGTTCCCCTACACTATCAAACCCTTCATCTGCAGTTCTGCAGTTTCCCAGACTGGTTGCTCTCCCCCACATTTCCAGGTCCTGTGCATCATCCCCACTGAGAAAGGATAAATACTTCTGGCAAAGGCAGGTGAAGTGTCTGCAGCCTCTCCTGGGCCCAGACAAAAAAAAAAAAAAAAAAAAAATACAGTGGAAAAGTGAATTCTTGCCCCTTGCCCCTCACTAGCAGCCATGCAAACAGCAGTCAGAGTTAGCAGGAGATGTTTATCCAGTTCCCACTGGGGGATGAGCAGACAAGAGCTCTGCCAGCAAATTTAGCCCAGGGAAAAGGAGGAAAGAGAACAAGAGCCCGCAGCCAACTGCTCAGGGATGCCCAGCAGGGATTAGTGTCCCTGCTCATCCCCACCTCAGGTCCTCCTGCCCAGCAGCACCTGGAACTCACCCTGTTTGGGTGCAGCACTTCTGCAGCCCCCCAGCACCCCCTGTGTCAGCAGGTACCCATCCCTCTGAGTGCAGGGAATGCTACTGACTGGGACAGAACCCAGCCAAGCTCCCTTGTTAAGCACACAGCCAAGTGCTTAATTCCTCCAACGGGATACTGAAAATACTCTGTTTACTAAGACAAAAGTAGATTTTAATTTTTGTAATGCAGCCTTGATCCTACAAGCTCCTGAAATCCATACTTTTCGTGTTGCTTCGCTGCTGCCTTCTCTGGTTGCATCCTGTGCAGAGAGGATGCCACGTCCTTGTCCCCACAAGCACTGAACCTTGTATTTATCCCCCCCAAAATTGCTATGCAATGCAAATTACTCCATTTCCAAAAGTGCTGGCCTGCTGGAGCACATTTTCAATGCACAGGACAGAGGATTAGGAACAGCCTCCATCTTTTTTTTTCTTTTTTTTTTTTTTTTTGCAACTGCTCTGTGCCAAGCAGGAATAGCAGTTTTGTTCCAAATTAGAAACACAGCTCCCATTCCTGCATGCAGATTTGTGCTCTGTGCATAACAGCCAAAAAATAGAAAAAAAAAAAAAAAAAAAAAAAAAGAAACCAACATGGTTTGACTGACCACGTGAGGTTTCCACATCTGCAACCTTGCCAAATGAATGTGGGCAACAAGGCAAAGTCCTGGGGGGCAGTGAGGAAGCCCCAGCCCATGGGGAAGGCTCAGCCCCAGGAAAAGTGGGTGCTGTGATGTTCTGGTGAGTACAAAATGCCTGGCAGTGCACAGCTGGCACTGGGGAGCAAGCTGCACACTCGTGTTTTCAAGTGTTCCCCCTTCTCCATCACAAGTCCATCTGCAGCACAAGCTCTCCTGGTTTCCACAGGGACTGCAGGCTCCATTTCTGAAGCCATGGGATGCTAATCTATAATCAATGCTCCGGAAACCAAATGCTCTGGGATCTTATCTTAATGTACTGATTGCAACATACTCCTGAGTGAGTCCTCTATTTGAACAGCACTAGTCAAAACACTTCACATCTTGAATTTCTCCTGGTGGATATCACTAATGAACTTACTTGTGTATTCTCTGTAGTTCAAAAATTGCCTGCTGAAGGGTGAAGGGAATCATAACGTCTTGCCTGCAACCTGCAGAGAGAGAAAAGGGAAGAGCTCTGTCAAATAAATGATTCATCACCCAGCTTTCTCCCAGCCTAGGTACTCATGTTAGCAGCTCAAGAAGCCATCTCCACACGTGCTTCCTCTAATTGCAATGTAAGAGCAGCCAGTGATGCCCTTCCAGGGTGAGCAATGCCTTGGGGCTGGCAGTGGGCAGGCTGGGGCAGGAGGCAGAATGTCCCCTGGTTCTGGGGACAACCTCGGTGCCACCTGCTCAGTGGGGAGCAGCCCCACTCCTTAACCTCAAGCAAAAAGCTCTGCTTCTATGAGACAGCCTGAAAGCCAGAAACCCTGATCTGGTGTCAAGTTAAAGGGGCAGGACAGAGGAACAAGTAAGCATTATATCTCCCCACAGGGCAAATACATATTTCTTTTGACAGCAGCAAGATGCTGAAGTCTGCTGACAGGCTGCTGGACACATGTTCCTGAAAGAGCAATTATCCCACTGAGTTTCCATCTCTTGATGATGCAGAGGATAAACACAAGTTTCCTGACTGGGGCTTCATAAACACCCGGAGAAGATGAAGGTTCATAAGCAAGGGACTTGGGACAGGGAGGCAATGGGCAGCAATCCTCTTTTATGAGAAATGGGATTGGAAAAATGGTAATCTCCTAAATGGGCAAGGCTGGGGGGGGGGCTGATAAACAGAGCTCCTGGTTATCACGGTGATGAGCTCGATAGAAAAAGTGTAATCCCAGCCCAACTGCTCAGGAGATCACTGCCTGGCCCCTAACCCCCACCCTATCATTCCATTAGGCTGATAGGAGTAAATAAATGAGATCTCTTTGCTTCAGGTTGTGTAATGTCACTGAACAGAAGCTCTGAGCTTTGCACTTTTATCTGGGGCCATCGGTGACTTCCTCCCCTGGACCAGGGAACAGAGCCTGAGTCTCCCAGTATGCAACTGGTGCCCTTGTCCTGGTTTGGGCCAGGATAAAGGTGATTTTCTGTCTTGTACTTTTGCTTTTAGCTAAGTCTCTTGTAAGTAGTTGCACTTGCTGAAATTAAGAGCAAGTTTCTCAGACAGTGTGTGTTTCTAGGACTGATAACACTTGATGTTTAGAGTTACTGCTAGAGACTGGTGTGCAGAGCCAGGGACACTGCTCAGCTCTGAGGAAAACATAAGAGGTCCCACCTGCAGCCTCCTTTGGGGAGGAACGGACAAGATAGATACCAGAACTGACCGAACAGAGGATTCCATCCCATATACATCATCCTCAGGATAAATTGGAGGGATCACAAGGGCCAAGCCAGATTTCCAGCTTCCGGCTGCCTGCCCTTCCTGCCTTTCCTGCTTCCCTTTCCTTCACCCAGCATCCTGGAAGGATCCCGTCCGTTCCTCTGCCTGTGCTCCTGATCCATCCCAGCCTGGATCTGTGTGTTCCTGCCTCCAGCTCCCATCTGCTGCTGACTCCAGGATTCCAGCCTGGACTTTCCCAGGGCTGCCCTGCAGCCTCAGTGGGGATGTGAGAGCTATTGGGGGAAAGGAGGGAGGAATGTGGTATCCATTTTCTTGTATATTTGTATAGATTTATTAATTTTTTCTATTTATCATTACTGCTTCATTAAAGTTGTGCAGTTTAGTTTCCAACCCATCAGTCTCTCTCCCTTATTCTCTCTCCTTTCTTATCAGGGAGGAGAGAGAGATTAATAGAGAGCAGCTGTTACTCGGTTTAATTGCCAGGCCAGTGTTAAACCCTGACAGTCCTCTTGTTCTCTCCTTTCCCTGAGCATCTCTGGTGGGTCTGGCTCCAGAACTGAGCAGCAATCACCACTGCTCTCCCTCCTGGAACCTTTCTGTAGAGTCCATTTGCAGGAGCTGAGCTGCTCAGTCACCCAGAGCACCTCTTGCCTCCCACCAACAGCATCCTGGCTGAGATACCCAGCACCCCTGGGTGCAGAGGGAGCCCAAAACACAGCTCAGGGAATTAAAACCATAGGTTATGAGGTTGTTTTTTCCCCCCCAGATCCCTCACCAGGACCACAGAGGAAGGCTTGGCATCCCAGTGTGTACAGAAACCTTCTCCCTCCTGCCAAAACTGCAGCCTGGGGCCAAATTCAAACCAAAGGGCAAAATTCCTTTTTTTGTAGTTTTGTTTAGTCTTGAAACGTGGAGGGAGGGAAAGGGGGGAGGAGGAGGAAAGGCCACATAAAAATCTTGTAGGCAGCAGAATGGTTGGTGAGAGGATAATGACTACCCAGTAGCCATGTGAGCATCACAGCACCAGCCACATCAGAGACACACAAACAGCACCAGAACTGGATCAGTTCCCCAGTAAAAACCCCAGTGCAGGGACAAGCTCCCCATTTCAGGGAACATAACCTCTGTCTTTACTCTGAGCCCTGGCAAGCAAAGAGCCTCCTGCAGCTGGCTGGGAAGGTCAGGATGGTTTGTGCTGATGCAAGCAGAGTCAGAGGGATGGCAAGCAAGGGGCAAGTGCAGGGAAATCAGTTTTTAAGGAATAGTTTTGAACACAGAGAATAACAAGCAGACCTCAAGCATTCCTGGCATATTTTTTTAAAAACGTATTTTGCATTAAATGGAAAATTAAAACCAATAAGCATCATATAGAGAGGCAATAAATGGAAAGAGGATGGTACTTTCCAATATCTGAAGGGAGCCTACAAGAAAGCTGGGGGAGGGCTTTTGACACGGGGGGGTAGGGAGAGGACAAGGGGAAATGGTTTCAGACTTGAAGAGGGGAGATTTAGGTTGGACTTTAAGAAGAAATTCTTTCTTGTAAGGCTGGTGAGACACTGGCACAGTCTGCCCAAAGAATTTGTGCCTCTTCCCTGGCAGTGTTCAAGTCCAGGCTGGATGGGGCTTGGAGCAACCTGGGCTGGTGGGAGGTGTCCCTGCCCATGCAGGGGGTTGGGACTGGGTGAGCTTTAAGGTTCCTTCCAACCCAAACCAGTCTGGGATTTGTTGACTGCAGGGCTGGGGGTTGGAGATGCTGGACTGGAGATAACACTGAGTGTGCTGGGTTAACAACAGGGCAAAAAAAAGCTGAAAAGGATGTTTTGTAGAGCTAAAGCCATCAGTCAAATTCAGGCACCAGACTCTAAAAATCATGTTTGAAAAAAAAGAATTTTTTTTTTTTTTTTTTTTCACCACCTGAACCATTCCCAGCTCCAGAGCTGGTTGTGGGATGGATGTGGCTATTTAGGGTCATGTTTTTGAGGTCCCATTACTGGGTCTGGCAGAGCTCAGGCTGGCAGTCTGGGGAGGCTTCATTATGTGGGGCCATCACCTGCTCCGTGGGTCATCAGACCCGTGGGGAGGTGTCAGGAGTGGGCATGATCCACCCTGCATTCCAGAAAAGCTCCTGGTGCCTCAGCACATGGAAGCCTTGATACGTGGGGTAGTAAATTATGTTTGGAAAAGAACAATTCTTAGAAAGATAAAAAAGCTGAAAATGGGAGTGGGGATCCCTGCCATGGGAAATCCACAAGCACAGCAGCAGGGAAGCTGGCAGCAGGGATCTGGAACTATGGAAAAACCTGGACAGGGCTCAGTCCTTGAACCTTGGGGGTTGTAAGGACCTCGTGCATTATGCCAAAAGCCTCAGCATCCATCTGTTTCCCCTCTCCTGCTTTCCTCAGTAATATCCATCCCTCCTTGAGCAGAGCACCCCAAGGAGAGTGGGAGATGTCAGGGACAGAGAGTTATCCCCGTGAAGCCTTGTTCTCCAGAGGAGTGCAAAGGATCTCTTAAAGAAAGGCTCAAGAATTTTCACCCCCTGGGGAGAAGCTGGATCCCTCCCAGCCCAGCCAGGCTGTGCCAGCTGGGTAAGGAACTGGTTTTCATGACACCATCCCAACACAACACCCAACACCAGTGCTTGGTACAGTCCCACGGCCACCAGGAGGGCTGGGAAGAGCAACCACAGCTCCTAAAATAAACCTCCCCTATCCTGCCACACCCTGAGGTTTGGAATAGGTCCCAAGGGCTTTCTCCTCTTCCCAGTCTTCTTGGTGCTGGGTCCATCAGAGGACATGGGAAGACAACACTGCTGGGGATGCTCTGCCCCTCTGTGATGCTCCCCTGTTCCTGCTTGGCTTTCAAAAAGCATCCAGGATGAGAAATGGTAGATTTCAAGGGCACTTCATAAAAAAAAAATAAGCCTTTGAAAGCCTGCTGAGCAGCTGGGGTTGCATTGGAGGCTTTTACACCAATGCTGAAGGCTTTTTTCCTGGGTTTGCCAGGATAAAATCCTGAGAGGAGAGCTGGGGAGGGTGAGTTCTGTGTCTGCCCCCAGCCTGCACCCGGGGCTGTTCAATTCTGCCAGCTCATCCCCTCTTCTACTGAACTGCAACCTGCCCAGGGGACAAAACCTGATTGAATATATCCCAAATATTGTGGTGTTGTGGATTAAGCCCTGGCTGTGCCCAGTGCTGTACAAAAACTGAAGCAAGAAGGTGAGTTTTCCTTTTTACATTGAAATACCAGCCAGAGAACCAGGGGAAGGATGCAAACAGGGAGAGCACGGGACAAAAAAAACCTCCTAATTTAGGACAAACTAAGGATTTTTTTGCTCCAGCTGGGATCTGGCAGAGGGCAAGCCAGGGCTCAAATCCCCTCTTGTCATTCAGGAACTTGCAGTGTTATGGGCTGGACAAAACCCAGTACAAGGAACAGTCCCTCCTCCCTGGGGTGAAGCACTAATGATGGCCTGGGCTTCCTTCCCGAGGGAGCTGGGAAGCTTCATTCAGTGAGAATTTCAAGGATTGTTGGAATCAGTGGCCAAAAGCTGCACCAGAAATACAGAGCAGTTTCAAAGTAAAACCTCTCCTCTTGTTTCCTGGAAAGGGCTTTCTCCAAGGATGGAAAGGCCAGCTGGGCTGGCTGAGAAAAACTGCAGTGCAGGGCAAGGAGAGGGAAGGGGGGAAAAGAAAGAAAAGAGGAAAACATAAACCCGAGGTGAGATGGAAAAGGTGTGGGTTGTTTTTCTTTTCATGTTATTAATGAAGATGATACAAAAGTGCTGAAAAATACATCAGGGCACCATAAAGCAGGAGACCACGAGAAAACTTGGATTACTGGGCAATTTTCTGCCAGGTGAGCAACAACAGCAGGAGAAACCAAACCTCCCCAAGCATCCCTGTGCTGCTGCAACAGGTACAGCAAGAGCCAGGCACTGCCCTGTGGTTTGCCAGTCCTGCAAAAAGCAGCAGAATTAGGAGGGCTTTGCTGAAATGAGGTGAGTAACACTGTCAGACCCATCTTCTGGGGATAGAACCAGCCTCCAGACCCAGTCAGAGTAGGAGGGATGCAACTTAGCCCTGGGCAGAAGGCTCATCCCAAGCTGTGCTGTGCTCCAGTTATTCCTCCATGTCCTTCCCTGGGAGCTCTGCTACCTCCAAAAGCCTCTAGACATGAATCTTTACTCCCCAAATCTACTTGTGGTCATTATTTCCAATGACCCATTGTTTTCTCTTTCCAGAGAATAATTCAGCTCTGGTTTATTCAAAGAGGGCTGAGAGGAAGCAATGCAAAGAGGAAAGATGAAACAGGCTGAGCTCTGTTTGGCCATGTGGAAGGTACAATTCCTGTTAAAGAAGGGACTGAATGACTGGGTGTGTTTGAAAGGAACTAAGACCTCTGTAAACCTGAGGTTCATCAAATCCTGGGTGTCAAATGATGAACCAGGCTGAGTTCTGCATGGAACCCCTTCCAGTGTGATACAGCTGGGTTCCATCCATCATTCACTCAGCACTTGCCAAGTCATTTGTGTTTATTTCTCCTTTTCAGCAAGACACGAAAGCTTTGGAAGAACATCTTCCCCAAAACACCCATTTCCACATCATCAGAGCCTAAAAATAGGGAGCTGTTGAAGTAAGATGCTTTGGTGAGGGCTTACTCTTCCCAGATGGGGCCACAACTTAACTTGTCACCTGGGGATTGGTTTCCCAAGGCAGGGTTTTGGTACAGGTGGAGGAGAGAGAAGGGAGGGAGCATCTCTCCCCTCCTCTGTAGCCTTCCTGTTCCTTGTGAACAGCAGGATGGAGAGGGAGGGGTGGCAAAAATGGGACAAGGTGGCACCTGGTAGCTGAACACAGCCCACATCCCCCAGCTGGTGGGTCCTGAGGAAGGAAATGTGGTTGAACAATGAGCTGCAGGAAGCAGAAGTGCCCACTCAGCAAAGACCAACTGGAGACAAAGCTCACACCAGCTCAGGCAGAGGCTTTGAGGGGGCTGCAGCCCCTGGTCCTCTCATGGGCTGAGCTGGGGGGCTCAGACACAATGTCCCTTGTCCTTCTTTGTGGGAGATGTGTCCATGCATCCAGCATGCCAGCAAAAAGGGCCTGAGGGGCCAGATCCCACTCCCAGCAGCAGTGCAAGGGCAGATCATGCCCATCAGGCTGGGCTGTAGCTCTGTCACCCAAACCTCAGCCCAACACAGCATGCAGCACCCATCCCCACCCCATACACTGATGGGGGAACCAATCAGAAATATAAATAGACAATACATTATTGCTAAATTATTATTAAATGATGCTTTTTTCCCCTCTTCTTCTGCTCAACCCATGCTCAGTTAGTTGCTAAGTGATCTAGAGGTCCTTGGATCATAGGTAGCCTCATGTTACAAACAGATGATAATTTTTTTTGTTTTGTTGACTGCCTACAATGCTGTTTCAGCACAGTGTGTGGGCCCAGCACCTACAGTGTCCCCAGGGTTACAACATCCCCACCTCTCAGCTGGGATGCAGGTGACAGGGCAGAGCCTGTCCTGCTAAGCCCACGAGGCCCCTGAATTGTCCAGCTCCAAAAGGCAGGAACAGCATTTTTCCCAGTGGATCCATCAGACTGGTTCCTCTGCTTTCCCAACCAGGATCTCCAAGAGGAAGGAAGGCTCAATCCCAGTGAGGGAAATCAAGCATCTTGCTGGCAAAACACCCCCAAAGCATCACCTCAGCTCCACCTGAGCAGAGATTCCTCCTCTGCTCTCTCCAGCCACAACGCACCTGTTGCCCACTGGGGTTGGACTGGATGACTCTTCAAGGTCCATTCCAACTCAAATTATTCTATGATTCTATCATTCTGTCACCATAAGGGCCGGGGCAGAAGGTGCCAGGCCCACCCAGACACCACAGCCTGCATTTTGCAGGGGTTGCTGCAAAACCAGCTCTGAGCCTGCCAGTTCCTGGTCTGGGCCTCTGACACCCATCTGGATTTTATGGGGAAACCCAGGCAGCAAAGCAGGATGTGAGAAGCAGCAGCTCACGCTCAGCAACCCCTCCCAAACCATCCCAATTCACCCACATCCACATGCAGATGCCACTGTGCTCTCAAAGGTACCAGAGCCCAGCTTGTAGTTCAGCACCAGTGGGCCAGGAAAGGCATCCGGCTGGTGGCCACTCACCAGTGGTGTCCCCCAGGGATCAGTGTAGGGCCCAGTGCTGTTTAATATCTTAATCAATGATTTAGATGAGGGGATTGAGTCCACAATTAGCAAATTCACAGATGACACTAAGGTGGGGGGAGTGTGGATCAGCTGGAAGGCAGGAGGGCTCTGCAGAGGGACCTGGACAGACTGGAGAGTTGGGCTGATCCCAACGGGATGAGGTTCAACATTCCAAGTGCCGGGTCCTGCACTTTGGCCACAACAACCCCATGGGGAGCTCCAGGCTGGGCACAGAGTGGCAGAAAGGGAGCTGGGAGTCTGGATTGCCAGGAAGCTGAAGAGGAGGCAGCAGTGTGCCCAGGTGGCCAAGAAGGCCAATGGCATCCTGGGCTGGCTCAGGAACAGTGTGGCCAGCAGGTCCAGGGAAGGGATTCTGCCCCTGTGCTCAGCCCTGGTGAGGCCACAGCTTGAGTCCTGTGTCCAGTTCTGGGCCCCTCAGCTCAGGAAGGAGCTTGAGGTGCTGGAGCAGGTCCAGAGAAGAGCAAGGAGGCTGGGAAGGGATCCAGCACAAGTCCTGTGAGGAAGGGCTGAGGGAGCTGGGGGTGTTGAGGCTGGAGAAGAGGAGGCTCAGGGGAGACCTCATCACTCTCTCCAACTCCCTGAAAGGAGGTTGGAGCCAGGGGGGGTTGGGCTCTTTTCCCAGGCAACTCTAAGCAAGACAAGAGGCCACAAGAGGTCTCAAGTTGTGCCAGGGGAGGTTTAGGTTGGACATTAGAAAGAATTTCTTGATGGAGAGGGTGATGAGGCATTGGAATGGGCTGCCCAGGGAAGGGGTGGATTCTCCATCCCTGGAGATATTTCAAAAGAGCCTGGATGTGGCACTCAGTGCCATGGGCTGGGAACCACGGGGGGCGTGGATCAAGGGTTGGACTTGATGAGCTCTGAGGTCCCTTCCAACCTGGATGATTCTGTGATTCTATGAAGAGTTTGCACACCCCAAAATCATTCACCAAGTCCACCCACACCCAAACCACCATGAGCCCCATGCCACATGTCTCTGAGACCATGCCTCAAGATGTCTCCCACAACTTCTTTGCCACCTTCCAACATGAAATGTGTCCCCATCCCCAGTATTGGCTGAGCCACAGCTCAAACACAGCACCCATCAAAGCAGTGGGTGACAAGGCCCTGAGCAGCTGCTTCTTCACAGTGCAGAAGATGCTGGAAGAAGACAGGACAAAGGAGATGTGGGTTCTGGAGCTCTGGCAAGCAAAATACAGCTGCAGAGTAGAGGCTGCAACAGCAAATGTAGGGCAATAAATTTATAGACTGAAAGCAGCTTGAACATTGATCAAAAGTACAGACAAATCATCAGGGAGATAGGGGAATAACAGGAACTGTGATTCAGGATCCTACCTGGCAGTGCAATAAATATTAATGGAATAAGTTGGAGAAAGAGGAGACTTCCTTGGAAAAGCAAGAGCAAAAACACTGAGATTGATTTCCTGTCAAACAATATTTGACAAACTAAAGCAGTAAAGGGCTAAGAAACAAAACCTAATTTCAGTGGGGGTGATAGGCAGGATAAATGGGTTTCCAATGAAACCATAATCCAAGTTTTTGAGTTCACTGATGCTGCCTCCAATTCAAGTGCCCATTGGGCACCCTCTGACCACAGGGACTCTCCTGCCATCCAAAAACCCACAAAATGTGTCTCAAGGCTCTGAGAGCCCACGAAACTCAGACCCATCCACAAAAGCAACTTGTACTCCATGCATCCCATGTCTGGATGCTGAGCACCATCACCAACCTCCATCTAACAGCTGCCAGCACCAAGGCAAAACCAGTGAAGAAATAAAACCTTCCTCTTCTTTTTGGTCTCATGAGCCTCTGGAAACTGTTCCCCTTCTCCATGGGTCCCTCTGGCAGGACAGGAACCTCTAAATGTTGCTTCTTTGCTTGGATACATATCCATACACACACTTCTAAGAAAACTATTGCCTCCACTGGATAATCCTGAGGCCTTACAGCTCTTCCAGTGACCTTGGCCAGTTTTTGGCCAGTTTCCACCAGGAGCTGTGCACAGTTTGGGCTGAAGGCACCACTGACAATGTCCCTGGGTCTTTCTCTTTCAGAGCAGCTCATTGCTGTGCATGAAGCATCTCCTCCCGTTGCTTCCCAGTGAAGCTCTCTGACTGGGGAAGCTGGGACTTTCTGCCTAGTTTGGCAGCTGATGATGCAGCCCATGAAGGACTCCCTGGGACTTCCACTGGCACCAATAACATTGAAAGTAATGAGCTCAATCACTGCCCCAGGCCATTTTTTAACTCCACCAGAAACTCACCAGTTTTCATTTACTTCAGCTTCTGGAGTGCCAGTGGATTCCCAGGGCACAAATTTTTGTGGGGTTTTCCTCTGCCAGGACATCACTCCACCCCTCCCCACTTTTGATCCTCCCTGAGGGAGGCAGAAAGCAAAACCCCTCCATCAGTTCACACCCCACTCACCCCATCCATACCTGGCCCTGGCACCACAGGAGAAGCTCACCCAAGCAGCCTTGGAATTGCTGGAGTAACAGCTCAGATGGACAAAAACTCCAGTGAAATTTGCTAGGCTTAATTAAATAATGAAGCGTGGCCTGGCAACTGAGGAGCACAACTGAAAAAGAAAAAAAAAAAAAAAGAAAAAAAAAAAAACAAAACCAACCTCCTGTGCAGCTGGAGAAAAGAAATAGGAAGGGATTCAACACCCTGCACACCCCAGCAGTGAGAACTGTGGTGTCTGCCTTCCTCTGGTGGAGCCTTTGAGCTCTGCCCAGTCCTCAGCTGAAGCTCATTAAAGTGGGGCTAAATCTGGCTGCTCTGCTGGTGCTGATGGAGCTGCTGGGTGCTGCTGCCTCTGTGCAGGGTTCTCTGGCTGAGCCTTTGATGGAAGATGTTCAGAAGGCTGCAGAGCACGATGCTGGCCAACCCACCCAGCACCTCAGTGTGGACCTGCTCAGAGAAAGCTCAGAGTCCTGTCCCCTCTGCCATGTTCCTCCCAGGTGGAACCTCAGGCTTCAGCCAGGTGTGCTGGATCCAAAGTGTTAAACAGTGTCATTTTCCAGCAAGGAGAAGGTGATCCAGCTCACCTCCTTCAGCCCTGTTTTTCAAGCAAGCTTATAACCCCCTGAAAATATTGATATGGAGATACTCAGAACTATTGGTGGCCCAATCCTGCTCATGTGCAGCTGGGCTCAGCCCTAATTGGGCACAGGTGGGCTTGACAAGCTCATTCCTCCCACCTTGTAATTAGCAACACCTGATTGCCTCATTTCCCTACACAGAACTGCTTGGGCTGAAGGGGAATTTGAAGATTAATTCTCTGTTACAATCCCAGCCTGGATTTCAGAGCCTTACAAAGCAGAGTCCCTGAGATTCTGTAGCTCAGCATCTCACTGGGACAATTTGCCAACACCAAGACCTGACAGAAGCCACAATTTTACACACTTTTAATTCTTAAAAAAGAAAACCAAAACCAAACCAGCAGCACCAGAGGCTTGAGGAACTGGGGAGGGGAGCTGGGAAATCTGGCCCTAATGGAAAGGCCTGGGACACTGCCAATATCTTACATTCTTTGTGCCACAGTTTGCTGCTGGCTCCATCACCCCATGTAATTAGTTGGAGAAAAAATCAGCTGGTGCCTTCCTAGCCCTGTGCTGTGAAGGTGGCTCTGGCTCTGCCCATGGCCAGTGTCCTTGCCATCACCAGGAGCCCTACAAGCCCACAGGGCAAGTTCATTATTTCTTTCCTCTGTGTTTGCTGATATTATCTGGAAGCCCACTTTCAGTCCCAGTCTTACCACCTGGCAGATCCAGAGGAGGAAAACACCTTCCTAGAGGAGGAAAACACCTTCCTAGAGGAGGAAAATACCTTTCTAGAGGAGGAAAATACCTTTCTAGAGAAGGAAAACACCTTCCCAGAGGAGGAAAATACCTTCCTAGAGGAGGAAAACACCTTCCTAAAGGTGCAACTTGCTTTAGGTCCAAAACATCTTTCCCAAATGATTGCACCTCAAAGCACTTGAAGAGCAAACTTCTTCCTCCCCATCCCCAGCTTCTCACAAACCCTGCACTGGGTTAATAGAAACTCTTTTCTGAGCCAACACATCTACATTAATGCCAAACCACTCCATGCCCAACCTTGCATATGTTTCCACCGTGCTTATATAAAGTGATTAGTGATAAACCCAGGGAAATCTGGCATGGGGATGAAGTGGAACAGCTGGTGAGCCCATCACAGGGCTCCTCTGGACCAGCTGTCCTGTCCTGTGCACACCCCACACTCTGAAAGCCAAGGGTCCAACCAGAGAATCCCATTGAGGTCTCTCTGCCCCAATATTTGAAAGCAAACCCTCTCCCCCTGGGCTTGCTGCTGAGATCCCAGCACTGAGCACACCTGAGCTTCACCCCTGGAGGGGGAAGATTGCAGCTGGTTGCCCGTGACAAGAAGAGATCCCCCAAATGGCAGCACTGCTAGAAATGGGGGTGGTGGCATCAAGGAACCTTTTGGCTTTGCTAACTGCACAAATAACTTCTGTGTGGTGGAAGTGTTAAAACCATATTAATGAGAAGTTCAACATGAGCCACCAGTCCTGGGCTGCATCCAAAGCCTTGCCTGTCAAGGAGGGGATTCTCCCCCTCTGCTCTGCTCTGCTCAGACCCCACCTGCAGTGCTGGGTCCAGTTCTGGAGTCCCCAAGAGCAGAAGGACACAGAGCTCCTGGAAGGTGTCCAGAGCAGAGCCACTGAAATGCTCAGAGGGCTGAGCAGCTCCCTGGGAAGCCAGGCTGAGGGATTGGGGTTGTTCAGCCTGGAGAAGAGGAGGCTCCCAGGTGAAGGTGAAGCTCCCATCTGGCAAAGGGAGCTGATCCTCTTCCTTGCCAGATGAGAGCCCAGAGACTTTGCTTACCCCTTTTGCACAAAACTATTTTGGAAAAGAGAGAAAAAAGACCACCCTGCAATCAAAACCTCCTGTTTTGTTTTTTTGTTTTTTTTTTGCACTGAATAGCACTTTGTGCCCAAAGCACAAAGCTAAACACAGCCTCTTCTGGGCTTCTGAAGCCCTCACTCAGTGGATCCACACTTGCTGCCTGAGGGATTTCCAACCCTGGAAGATGCTCCCACCTGCCAGAGCAACGGGCTCCAAGACCTCATTCCCCTTGCAGCTGAGGAGCTGAGACGACCAAGGGGGAGATTTCCATGGAGGGGCCAGACAGCAACCCCACCTCCCCCCTGCCAGCTCCTCTGCTATTTTAACAAACACATCACATCTCAGGGAACCTTAGAAAATATGCTCTGGACTCACCTTTGCAACCAGGGGTCTTTTTTCCAGCCAGGGTTGCAGATCCAGCTGCAAAGGTTTCATGTCCCCCTCCTGGCAGACCCTTTCCAGCCAGAGCTGGCAGGAGGTTTGCAGAGACCAGGTTCCAAAGTATAATCCCAAACAGATGGCAGCTCACGACCTGCTGCCTCAAAAGAGCACTTCTTAAAGTAAATAGCAACAAATGTTTTGGTGTGTAATGCATTGAAATCTTGATCTCACACGGAGCTTATTTCCTTTTTTTTTTTTTTTTTTTTGTTCCTTTTTTTCCCCCCTCCAGCAGTGGCAAATGGCTGAGGACAAACCCTGCCGTGGAAAAAAAAAAAAAAAAAATAAAAAAGGAGGAGGGAAAAAGGCTCCATCAATTAAATGGTTTAGAAACAATTGTGTTTCAAAATCAACAAGAAGGATTTGTGAAAATCACTCCTAATTCAAGAGGGCTGTACTGATTTGTTCTTCTCTTCATTTCCCTGCTGAAGCAACCAAAGCAATACAAATGAGAGCTCCAGCTCAGGCAAGGCAGCAATTGAAACTTCAAAAACATTCAACATCAGCTGATGAAGCTCGAAGCAGCCTCCATGGCCTGAAAGTTAAATATTCTGCAAGAGAAGCAATGTACCAGGCAGATGAGTGGGAGTTTCAGATAACTCCTACCCCTTCAGCTTCCTTCTCTCAACACAGACAAGGAAACCAAGGGAAGATTGCCCTGCCAGGGGGGAAAAGCAAAGCTGGTGGTATCAGCAAAGCTGCTGCACAGATTGGAGCTGCCTCAGTTGCTCTGGGCCAGCTTGAAACAGCTGCTTTGCTCTCTCTCACCCAGGACCACCACCATGGCAAGGAAAATTTGATGCTTGCAGAAGAAGAGACTTCTCAGAAACCCCCAAGTGAGGGGTTTAGGCACCTCTTGCTCCCTAAGTCTGGTCCCACTTCAGTGTCACACAAGGAGAAGGCATCCCTGGGAGACAACGACCAAGTGTGACAATGTCATCCCCACCCCATCAATGACATTTCCAGCAGAATTTCCCCCTCAGACATGAAGCTGGGGATGGGGGGTTGGCACATCCCTCTGCCAGGTTTTCCTCTGCTCTAAGCTGAGCTGAAGCCATGTGAACACCCATGCAGCACCCATCTTTGTGCAAATAAAATGTGTCAAACCACCCCCGGATGGGCTCCTGGCTCGTGTCATCTCACCTTGGCATCACTGGAGTTTTGTCTCCAGGCAGCCAAACTCAGACTCCAGAGTGGGTTTAAAGGTATCTGGAAGATAAAAGTTTCCTTGCTAGCAAGGACAAGCTCCCAAAGGGAGGGTTTCTGTGCCACAGCACCCAGTGTCACTGTGGAGCTGAAATGATTGAGGTCAGTGGAGGTTCTCAGGGGTTCTCAGTAGTCTTCCCAGCTATCCCCAAAGCTCTTTAAAGGGGAACAGAAATCTGAGCCACAAAACAAACCTGGGAATAACAGTGTGGAATGAAATGAGGACAGGCAGTTAGGAGACAAGGAGAAAAAAAAAAAAAATAGAGACAAAAGATAGCAGGAAGAGGAAATAAATAACATGCTCTGGAGAAGGATCTCAGACATCTGAGATCTGCACAGGTTAAAATTTTCTTGAGACAACGCTTTTCTAGTTCTCTCTGTAAAGCAATGGATTTTGTTAGACTTCCATCTGCCCAGCAGAATCACAGAAATTATTGGGACACATTTCATCTTCCTTCCTGGGTGCCCACTGGAACCAGACCTGACAGAGATTTGAGGAGGGAACTAGCAGAGTCTTCCATGTCCTGCTGTGGTCACACCCTGAGGGATTTAGATATCACTTGACAGCTGTAAATACTGAAGAACTCAGTGACCTGAGAATACCTGCCAGGTATTCCTAGTACTGCATATTGAGCAAATGCTCCTTTGAGGACTTGGCACTCATTTCTCCATAGCACTGAAAGAGAAATTATGAGGAATATTTTCTAAGAAGCCCCTTTTGAGAAGTCAGACTGGATCTGGGGTTCCCTCCTGGCAGTGATGCCCAGCTTAGCTACCTGCTTGTCATCTCTTCTGCAGGAAACCACTCAGCAGTTTGTGGCTCAGCAGGAGCTGGGATCCAAGAGTAAGGCAAGAGGCTGAGGCTCTCCAAAAGCAAGAGAACAACAGGCAGAGACTGACTGAGGTTCTGCCAGCCCTGCCTGCCCCAGCCCAGCAAAACCAGCATTTTGTACTGGTGTTTGTGCTGCCCTTCACACTGGCATCACCCAGCAGCCACCCAGACCCTTCAGCTCCCCAGAGAAGCTGCACAGGAGGACACTGAGTCTCCCAGGGCAGGTTCCAGGGCTGTGTGGTTGGTGCAGCCCAGCCCAGAGGGACTGCAGAGCCAGGGCCAGGGCCAGCAGCACCAGCTGGGCACAGGGAATGGTCCCACATGTCTTACTGGGACTTGTACTGGGACTTGTACTGGTGTTTGTGCTGCCCTTCACACTGGCATCACCCAGCAGCCACCCAGACCCTTCAGCTCCCCAGAGAAGCTGCACAGGAGGACACTGAGTCTCCCAGGGCAGGTTCCAGGGCTGTGTGGTTGATGCAGCCCAGCCCAGAGGGACTGCAGAGCCAGGGCCAGGGCCAGCAGCACCAGCTGGGCACAAGGAATGGTCCCACATGTCTTACTGGGACTTGTACTGGGACTTGTACTGGTGTTTGTGCTGCCCTTCACACTGGCATCACCCAGCAGCCACCCAGACCCTTCAGCTGCCCAGAGAAGCTGCACAGGAGGACACTGAGTCTCCCAGGGCAGGTTCCAGGGCTGTGTGGTTGGTGCAGCCCAGCCCAGAGGGACTGCAGAGCCAGGGCCAGGGCCAGCAGCACCAGCTGGGCACAGGGAATGGTCCCACATGTCCTACTGGGACTTGTACTGGGACTTGTACTGGGTCAGAGGGTGAGCAGAGCAACCTGGTTGCCCAGCATTCAGGCTCAAGCATGCAGCTGATTGCACACGAGTGTCATTTCATTCAGCTCCTGCCATCAGATGGAAGATTTGGGTACACAATTTAAGCAGCTCCATTTACAGCACTTCAAAACCATTCCTGGTTTTATAGAAAAGCCACCCAGAAACCTGGCAGCTCTCATTCACACAAATAGCCCTGATTGAGGAATGCTAACTCAGTCCCTGAAAATATGAGTGTGTCCTACTTCACAGCTCTCAGAAGCTAGCTCCAAATACAAATACTCCATTAGTGACAGACAACTGCTGCCCTTCTCCTCTGCAAAACCTTTCAGTGTTTGTTTGTGGGGTTTTTTTGTTTGTTTGAGATTGGTTGGTTATGTTTTAGTTTGGGGTTTTTCTGTGTGTGCCTGTACAGAACTCCCTGAAAGGAGGTTGGAGCCAGGGGGGGGTTGGGCTCTTTTCCCAGGCAACTCTCAGCAAGACAAGAGGGCACAAGAGGTCTCAAGTTGTGCCAGGGGAGGTTTAGGTTGGACATTAGAAAGAATTTCTTGCTGGAGAGGGTGATCAGGCATTGGAATGGGCTGCCCAGGGAAGGGGTGGATTCTCCATCCCTGGAGATATTTCAAAAGAGCCTGGATGTGGCACTCAGTGCCATGGGCTGGGAACCACGGGGGGAGTGGATCAAGGGTTGGACTTGATGAGCTCTGAGGTCCCTTCCAACCCAGCCAATTCTAGGATTCTGTGATTCTCCTCTGCAAAACCTTTCAGTGTTTGTTTGTGGGGTTTTTTGTTTGTTTGAGATTGGTTGGTTATGTTTTGGTTTGGGGTTTTTTTGTGTGTGGGTGTACAGGATTATCCCATTGTTTTTCTATGATAAATAGGTGATAAAATTTAACATAAGAATCTATTTAACATAAGAATCATCTTGACTGAGTGTTGCTTCAGTGTCATGCAGTGCTTCCTGATTTAAAGTCCTGCTGTGATTCCCAAACAAATTTAGCTGACAGGGGCTAGAATCAGGGTAGGAAAAGAGACTCTTTCAGTGGAGGATGAATAATGGGAATCATCTCTCACCTTTGGTTTTGAAGAGAGCCTGACTGGCTGCCCTTGGCTGAAGTTAACCTTCATGAGGATCCCTCAACACTGCTCCAAGCCAAGGACTGGTTTTCACTGGGAGGGAATGGGTGCAGAACAAATTTTCCACGTGTGAAACAGGCAGTGTTCTTCTGAGAAGGTCACGTTGGGGGAGAAGGATGAAACAGTACCTGAAGCCAACCCTGTGTTTGGAGTATCAGTGCCCTCAGATAATATCAAAATATTGGCTGCGTGCTAAACCCGATCCAGGCTGAAAAGCAGGAAGCAAAAAGTGATGATGAAAAGATCCCTCAAAGGTTATTTATCAAATACACAAAATGACTGCCTCTGGCTAAAGATGTCACCAGGTGACACCAGGCTGTGAGTGTGAGAGGACAGGGATGCTGTACCTCATACCTTCACCATCTGCAGCCAGCTCTGCATTCATGAGGAAGCTGCTGAAAAATTAACTGTCCCAGCATGAAGGATCCAGACTGCTGTGGTGGACCTTTTGACCCAAGATACATTTGGCTGCTGCCTGGACCAGAAAAGGGAGAAGGTTAAGCCTGGTTTCACCAAGACCCAGTAGTGACTTATTTTCCAACACAGAAGAATCAAGGCTATGTCTGTAACCAGTGTTTCTGCACCAAGGCTGAAAGGGTTTCATTCCTACTAAATCATCACCTTTTATCCTGCAGAAATAGGAACAGTAAAAGGCTGACAGGCTCCTTCTCCCCTTTAAGCCACAAACCAAGGTCAGGTACTGTGTCTTCTTTGGGGCACCATCACCCCCTTGCCTGAAGGACTGGACAGCCCCAGCTTCAGTTTTGGGGCTTTTCAAGGTTACCAGTGCACCTGCTGAATTGGTCCTGTGATTATACATTTCATACAGCAAGCATAAAGAAGTCAGCTTCTTCTGTCCCATTTAGGTTTTCAAATGACCATTGAAATACAGATATCTGCAGTGCCATATAACCAGAAATTGGATTGGATGAAGGGACAGCAAATGGTGTAATTTTATGTAAATATGTCCCCAGCGATGAAAATACCGACAAGGGAATCTGTAGGGTTTTCTTCTCAATGATCAGCAGCAAAACAGTTAATCATGTAGCCTCTGATTTTTTTATAGGCCTACAAGCCTTTCTCTTTATCTGCTGGGTGTCCTTGAGCCACTAGAAAGTGGAAAACATTGACAATGAAAAGTCTCATTAGAGCTGGGTGTTGAAAGTCACTGCAGAAAAGGGAGAGGAGTTCACACCTCATTAAGGGTTATTGACAACTTCTTTCTCACTTCAAGCAACCAGAACTTGGGGCTTTCTGAAGACTGAGGTAATGTCCTATTTCAGGCCACACAATAAATTTACTTTCACAAGTAGCAGAAGAAACTTTTGATTTTATACATATATGTAGATATACACATATAGAGAGACATTATTGTGTGGAAGCTGAGGAGGGAAACCATGGGTGAGCACCACAGTACTGAGCAGTGCTGTCAGCTGCTGTCTTCTGGGACTGGTGGACAGATCTTTTCTCCAGATCTTTTCCTCCACCCATAGAATCACAGAATCCTAGAATTGGCTGGGTTGGAAGGGACCTCAGAGCTCATCAAGTCCAACCCTTGCTCCACTCCCCCCGTGGTTCCCAGCCCATGGCACTGAGTGCCACATCCAGGCTCTTTTGAAATAGCTCCAGGGATGGAGAATCCACCCCTTCCCTGGGCAGCCCATTCCAATGCCTGATCACCCTCTCCAGCAAGAAATTCTTTCTAATGTCCAACCTAAACCTCCCCTGGCACAACTTGAGACCTCTTGTGCCCTCTTGTCTTGCTGAGAGTTGCCTGGGAAAAGAGCCCAACCCCCCCCTGGCTCCAACCTCCTTTCAGGGAGTTGGAGAGAGTGATGAGGTCTCCCCTGAGCCTCCTCTTCTCCAGCCTCAACACCCCCAGCTCCCTCAGCCCTTCCTCACAGGACTTGTGCTGGATCCCTTCCCAGCCTCCTTGCTCTTCTCTGGACCTGCTCCAGGACCTTGGTATCCTTCCTACCCTGAGGGGGTACATGCAGTTCTCCTCAGTTCCCCCAGCAACATTCTCTCGTTACTTTCCCCTCGATACGTCCCAGTCTTGCTCTCTTCTTCTCCTTTCTGTGCTTCAAAGCAAAACTTTCTGAGCTTTAGTCCTAAGTACTTTGAAGACAAACTGTTGTACTTCTCTGTCATACAACTCTGTTACCCACTGCCACTCCAGGTGGCAAACAGTTCTGGTCCCCTTAGCCCCAGCCCTAAAACTTCACCTAATTCCAAGAAAGGAGCAGTCAGTGACTCCTAGGTCCTGCAGTTATCACTGTCCACCCAGGCAGGCATGAAAAACTAAAAGGAAAAGCAGGATTTCCAGCATTCCTCTAAACTTGGGCAGGCTGTCCAAATATATTGTAGGTCATATTCTTATCCATGGGGTATTTTCTTGGGTTTCTTTGTTGTGCTTGTTTGGTTGGTTTTCTTTTTTAATATCGGTATCTCGATCTTTTTTGGAAGCCAATTTTCCATGTAATAAACCCAAACCTTCTCTTCCCATAATCTAAGTTCTACTTCTCCAAGTCACTGGTCAGATTCCAAGGTGTTTCCTCACTTGGTATGCTGGAGTAGAGCATATTTGTGGGGTATGGAGTGAGTAAGAATGAAGTAAGGATATTTGCAATTTGACCCAGTATCCATGCATTTCATTAATCCTTCCTCCATCGACCACTTAACCTCCATGGGTGTTCTTATTGCCTCTCATTATATTGATTTCTGTCCATTTCTCCAATTTAGTGAGATCATGCAGTATTTTAAACCTGTCTTCCACTGCATAACTAAGTTTAGCTGGGGGGTAATTGACATCAATTTAAAGAATGAAAAATAAGGCTGAATATCCGGGGGAAAACTTCCTAATGCTGAGCTCTGCTAGAATGTGTTGCTCTCTCTCCATGGGATTGGTGGCAATTCCATTCTTGTTAAAACTGAAGGAACATGAGATTAGAGGTTGGACAGAAAATCCTGAAGTAGGAGGGGAAAGACAAGCTGGGAAGCCTCACAGGTTGCCTCCTCATCCTGGATTTGTCCCACTCCTCCTTCACACCACCCACACTGAGGAACCAGCAAAATCAACTTATTCAGGGATGGGATCCAGTGTGCTGCTCCCTCTGATATTATTGGAAAGTCAGATGTGGTGGAGGGAGCATTGTGAGTCTTCAAATCAAAGTTTCATCTTCCCTGAGGCCCAGGAGATTTTTTTTTTCCACCTCCTGGGAAGCACTGGTGGCATCCAGGTTGCAAAATGGTGGCATTGGTTGCAGCTCCTGACACCCAGATGGGCCTTTTGGATCCAGATGTGCTCCTTGGTCCCACCTCACCCCATCACCTCCATCATTTCTGTAGGAAAGCAAAGGAGATGAATGAACAGGCTGAGAGAAAACTTTGTTACCATCCTTCAGTTCTTACAGAAATGACCACCTGATTAATTTTTCTACCAGAATGGTTGAAAATTGATTGTGGAAAGATGTTTGTGGTGGTACAAGCAGAAACAAGCACGTTCTTCATACATCTCAAGTGAAATAGTTTAATTGCAGGAATGGCCAGAAAAAAAGGTTCCTCTCCCTTTTTAGGAGAGGCTCGATCATATTTAAGGGGAAAAAAAAGAAAGCCTATTTTCATCTGAAGTTGATACTGCCAGAAACCACTTGTTATTAAGAGAGAACTTCTGTCAGCTCCTGAAAAATGGAAACATCATTTTTGAGCAACAAACCCCAACATATTTATCTCAAAAGCCAAGTAGGCTGATACATATTTTGACTGGGGGGAAAGCAGGCTTTTTCCTTCTGAGGTTTTTGAAACTCATCTGCCATAAATAAGCAGATTTTTCAAAAAATGAATTTTTTCTCTGGAAAAATTTCAAATGAAACAGTTTCATCAGCTCTACTCAACCAGCAGCCCCATAAAGAGTGGTGCAAAAATGGCTCAGTGTCACAGTTGCTCCCCTGAATCTTTCTGAGATCTGAGAAAAAGACCTGGTCCTTCCTGATTTACCCTTAAGAAATAAATTAGCAGATATTTGTGTAGTGATGGGGATGTACATGGGATAAAGGGCTGACTGTGGACTCCACACTGGTTGAGCAGAAGAGAAATTATTTTCTTCATGGCAGGAGGCAGAAGCTACAAATTTGCCAGATAAGTAGTAGCCAGAGGCTGATACAAAAGACTAATTCTCCTAGTAAAACCCCAGAGAGATCCCAATATGATTCCAAGGCTGGGAAGCTGCTGGAGAAGATGGGAAGTAAATGCAGCCATTCCATGATGACACTGCCTGTGGATTTCTTGACTGTACCTTTCCTAAACAGCCCTTTTCATAATGCCCTCTGGCTGGAACCATTGAAATGAAACCTATTGATTGAAATTCTGATCCTATTGATTTTACACAAGGGATTTCTGTGAATGTTAAAGATCAGGAACTGCTCTGTAGCCACTCCTCTCTCCGTTTGTTCCCTTATGAACACACACAGCAGCCTTGCCTGTTCATTTCAGCCCCAGAAATGAATTACCCAAAATTCATATACCACAGCTATTAGCTCACAAACGTGTGGTAAATATTTCTGGCCCTTTATGAGTTCCCTTTTGCTTTCTTTTGTCTGCTCCTGCCTCTTGTCTCTTCTTCATCTCATTACCTGCACACCATGTTTCCCCCCTTCATTTCTGAGGCGTGGAGGGAAAATGGGAATCTGCAAGGAAGGCAGGGTGGGAAACAGTGCTGGGAGATGATGTTTGCCTCGAAGGAAAGCACCAGGGAAGTCACGTTTAAAATACTTCCAAGGCTTAATCTAAAACATAATTCTACCCCTAATAGAATGGGCCTGGCTGTGGGAACTGCAGAACTCAGGCCAGCAGGTCAGAAGATCCCAGAGGGAACAGAAATCCAAAGTGGAAAACGAAGACAGTGGGAGTGTGGCCCTTCACATCCCAGGGATGTCCCGGCCATGCCTCCTGCAGCTCTTTTCTTTTGGGCAGGGAGTTGGAGTGGGTTTTAGAGGCAAAATCTGGAGAAGAGGAGGCTCAGGGGAGACCTCATCACTCTCTCCAACTCCCTGAAAGGAGGTTGGAGCCAGGGGGGGTTGGGCTCTTTTCCCAGGCAACTCTCAGCAAGACAAGAGGGCACAAGAGGTCTCAAGTTGTGCCAGGGGAGGTTTAGGTTGGACATTAGAAAGAATTTCTTGCTGGAGAGGGTGCTCAGCCATTGGAATGGGCTGCCCAGGGAAGGGGTGGATTCTCCATCCCTGGAGCTATTTCAAAAGAGCCTGGATGTGGCACTCAGTGCCATGGGCTGGGAACCACGGGGGGAGTGGATCAAGGGTTGGACTTGATGAGCTCTGAGGTCCCTTCCAACCCAGCCCATTCTATGATTCTGTGATTCTATGAAAATCAGCTGCCTCACCAGTCACATCAACTTCCTAACAACCAAAGCTCCCTTTGCAGACTTTCTGTTTGCTCAAGTGGTGGGTGTCCTTCCAGTAAGTCAGGCAGCAGTCCTTGATTTTCTTCGTTTTGATTTGATGCACTTCAGCTTGCTGTGCTCAACACTTTGTTCTTTTCTCTCTAGATCTTTTTATAGGCACACTGTCACATATCAATCAATGTTATGGATTAAAGTTGAATATATTGCCTGGGCCAGAAGGAAAGCATTTTAAACAAAGTCCTATTTAATTTGTTTTTCCTGGGTTTTTTTCCTGTTTGGTTCGTTGGTTTGGGGTTTTTTTGTTTTCTTGTTTGCTTGGGTTTGATGGGTTTTTTTTTTTCCTTCTCTGTTTCCAGCCTTCTGACATGGCAAAACCAGGAAGATTGCAGGATTTTAACCAGGCGGAATTCCTAAATAATCGTCTCAGATGTTGTGGAATGGCTATGACAAGAAGCCAGGTCATCTGCTGGGACTGTGATTGTACTGCAGCACAAATGAAGGCAGAGCCTCAGCTCTCAGTGTCCCCGGTGGGTAACGCAACCCAAAATGGGGATGAACTCCATGTTTTACACCAACCACATCCATGCCTCCCACCCCACGCCTCGGGACGATTCCCTGCTCAGGGCCTGCGGGTTCCGGGGCAGAGCGCGGGTGGCGGAGCCGTGGGGCACCCTCAGGGCGTGCGGGGAGCCCCACGGCCACGCAACCGACGCCGACCCGGCCCTCAGCACAGAGGCGCTGGGCCCGCCACCAGCCCCCAGCCCCGAGGGACCGGGAGCTCCGCTCAGTGAGCGGGGCAAGGCGCAGGAGCCCGAGTCACGGCCTCCCGCGGCGTGGGACCGGCGGGCAGGGTGCGGAGTCGGGCCCGGACCCCTCAGGAGAGCAGCGGAGCCGCGGCCCGGCCCGGCGGTGGCGGCGGGGCCGGGGCGAGCATGCGCGAGCCGTGCGCGTCACGGGAGCGGGCGAGGCCGGCGGGAACGCGGAGCCCCGCGCGCCCCCTCCCTTCCGCAGCCGCCGTTCTCGCGCCTCCATTCGGCTCCGCCGAGCGCTGCCCGCGCTGCCCGCCGCCCGTCAGAGCCCCGCCGAGGAGGGGAGAGCGAGACAGCCGGGAGCACGGGATAGGGAAGCGTCCTCCCCACCCCCTCCCCGCCGCCAACCCTCTTCCTCCTCCTCCTCCTCCTCCCCCGCCTCCGCCTCCCGGCCGGGAAGAGCTCGCCGTGCCCGTAGCAGCCCCGCTGGATGCACTGAGCGCTCTGGCGCGGGTAGAGGGGCAGGAGGGAGCCGGGAGCCCCGCCGCGGAGCCGCTGCGCTGCCCGGAGGCTCGCGGCCATCTGCTTTAATTCTTTGATCCGTGTGCCCCCCCCCCGCCCGCCGGTGGCTGGCTTTGCCCCTGCCTCCTCCACTCTGCCCGCGGGAGCCAGCCGAGGCGGCGGCGGCGGCGGCGGTGGGGGCTGAGGGCTGGTTTTTGTTTTTTTTTTTTTTTTTGCTCCCCCCCCCCCCTTTTTTTTTTTTTTTAATTTTTTTTTTAAATTGAATTTTTCTTCGCCGCCATGGGATGTACCCTGAGCGCCGAGGAAAGAGCCGCCCTAGAGCGGAGCAAGGCCATCGAGAAGAACCTGAAGGAGGACGGGATCAGCGCCGCCAAAGACGTGAAACTCCTCCTGCTCGGTAAGAACCGGCGGCCCGGTCATCCCCCCGCTGCCCCGCGTCCTTTCATCCGCCTCCTCCCCCGCGCTTATCCCCCCCTCATCTCTCTTTCCACAGGAGCCGGAGAGTCGGGGAAAAGCACCATCGTGAAGCAAATGAAGTAAGTCCAGCGGGGAAACCGGGGCGGGGGTGTGTGAGTAAACGGCGTTAATGGGCGGTAGAACGGGGCGGGGGCTCGATGAGTTGAGTGAGGGCCGCGGGCGCCATGTTTACCTGAGGGGACCGCCGGGGCGGGGAGGCGAACGGCCCCGGTTTGGGGGGGGTTGAGGGTGGGAGGGGGAGGTGAAGGCCGCCGCCGTTGCTCCCGCTGCTGTTCAGGGCCGGTTGGTGCTGAAGCGTCGTCGAGTGGAGGCCTCGCCCTTCGGCAGGGAGAGGGAAGGTGGCAGGGAGTGGGAATTGGACTTCCTTCCCCCCTCCTTGCCGCGGGGCGAGGCCGCGCAGATGTCCCCGTGAAGCGAACCGCTGTCACTTCAGGGGCTAAGGTGGCTTCCAGAGCCCTCGCTGGGGTTCCCTTACACACCGTGTGTTTGATTAGACATTACCGTGCAATAAAACAGCAGTGCATAAAAAAATAAACACCCAACAACCCCAGCTCACCATCTCTTCCACCGTAATTGCATAGGAAAGCAGGTGCAGGGGAAGGCTGATGGAGCTATTCCCTTGGCAGAGCTATTCTTTTCTTTCCCTTCCTCCTTTTTAATTAAAATACAATGGAATACCCTGGCCTCCTACCGAAGCAGAGATGACGGGCTAGGGCGAGGCGGGCGCCATCACGGAACGAGCCCGGGCGCTGGTTCAAGGGTCCTGGGGTAGAGGCACGGAGCGGTCGCTTCTGGGGCGATGCCGGTGGTTGCAGCGAGATCCGTGGTTGGGAGGGGCCCCCCAGGGGACCAGGACTGCTTAGCTGAGGGGGAGAGGCAGCAGAGCTGGGTGTGGATGGGGTGCGGGGAGGGGGCTGTGTGTGTGCAGGCTGCGCTCCGCAGTGCCGGTGCCTTTGCGGGGGGCCCGGCTCTCCCCGGAGCCGGGCGCCGCGGGGGGCAGGTCCCGACGCGGCGCGGTGGCTTTCAGGCGGTTGGCGTGGTGGACAGCGCCCAGCGGGGACTCGAACCCGCCGGCAGCGCCGTCGCTTCGGCGTCGCTCGGCTCCTCCCGGCGGCGCCCGAACAGACGCTCGGGTGCATTCGGAGTCGCTCGGGGGGAAGCCGAAGGGTGTCGGAAAGAGCCGAAGGGGCTCGTTGCCGCTCGGCAATCTGTTGCCTTGCAGTCCCGTAGTGGGTGTGTGAGTGTGCGTGTGTGTAAGTGTGTAAGGGTGTGTGTGAGAGTGTGAGTGTGAGAGGGTGACTGTGTGAGTGTGTGAGGGTGACTGTGTGAGGGTGAGTGTGAGTGTAAGTGTGAGGGTGAGTGTGTGAGTGTGTAAGTGTGTTGAGTGTGAGTGTGTGAGTGTGAGTGTGAGTGTGCGTGCGCCGCAGGGGCAGATCCGGGCCTTCATCCCTGCTCCTCACCATCCAGAGTGGCTTAGCAGGTGACCCGGATATTTCTGTATCCATTCTGTGTCCACCCCTCAGGGGTTCCCAGGGGACTAAACCATCATCCCCGCCCCAGGCAGTGACTTCCCCAAGGCACGGTCGGGATGGGAGGTCTGGCTGCGAGGAGGCTCCCCCCAGTGCCCGGTGGTCTCCCACCAACATTTGTGTACCCCACAGGCTCTGAGCTTCCCCTTCACGGTTTGAAAGGGGGCTTCCCACCCCAACAGTTTGATTTGGGGCTGGGGTGGGTTTGCACTGGGTTGTGTGCAGAAGGTGGATCAGTGGTGGATCTGTGACTGCAGATGAGCACAAATAAATGATTTAATCTGGGAATTACTTCTGCAGAAGGATGCTGGAATGGCAGGCGATGGGTTTTGGGTGAAAGGAGAGGCTGTAGGTACCACAATAAGAGCACAGCAGTGCACAGAGGGCAGGTGGTGATCATTCTGGCTTACACAATTATTGTACAGTGACTCTTGTTTGCCAAAGAGCAGAGCTCTTGTTGTTTTGAAACAAATTACATCAAGATAACAACCTGTTTGCTGGACTAGATCGGTATATTGAGGACTGAAATATAACCTGCTTTATATATATATAAATTTATGTCTATAGTTTTTGCACATATGTGTATGTATGTTGTAGAATCATAGAATGGTTTGGGTGGGAAGGGGCCTTAAAATCATCCAGTTCCAACCCCCTGCATGGGCAGGGACACCTCCCACCAGCCCAGGTTGCTCCAAGCCCCATCCAACCTGGACTTGAACACTGCCAGGGATGGGGCAGCCACAGCTTCCATGGGCAGCCTGGGCCAGGGGCTCAGCACCCTGACACTAAAGAATTTCATCCTAATGTCTAACCCAAATCTTCCCTCTTCCTGTATACTATATGCACATAAATATAATAATTTATGTGAAACAGTCTTAAATTAGTGCATGCTAGGCTTGCAGCCTTCTACCTGGCTTGAAAATCCCAAGAAGGCTGCTATGGTAAACTGGGAGGTGTCCACCAGTGTGTAAACTCCAGTGGAGAGTGGGGATCCTGGGGTGGGGACAGCTCTGGTGTTGCTATGAGCAGGCAGCTGGAGAGAGCCGTGGGCACCAGGGAGAGAGCAATGTGCAGGGAACAATCTGGGGAAATTAACATTTCTGAAGATTAATTTAAATAGAACGTAGGCATTAGCATTTCACCTGGTCAGGCTCCATTAGACAGGCTTGCTGAGAACCTAATGAATTCTTAATAAAGATTAAATCGTGTGTTCATTAGATTTTGATGAAAGAGAGTGCTATTTTATTTTTGTAATACTGGGTTATTGGTGTGCTGCTTAGATAATAAATCTCATAGTTATGAATGGTTAAAGCAGCTTCACACTCGGGTAGTGCCTTGAAAAGAAAATGCTAAGACAAAGGAACAGAGAACAGACATTGTTACAGAGGACTAAGAAGAGGTTAAAGGCTGTCCAGTTAATCCAGGAAATATTAGTTAGCAGGAGGAGAAATGACAGGTAGAAAATAGAATAATTTGAGACTTTAGCATGGGGATTAGGATTTGTAAAATTAATTACGGATGTTTCAGTGAAATATTTGGAGATACCTCTCAGGTAGTGAGCAGGGAGTTATCCAGCAAAGCAATACTGGTGAATGGCAGAGAGGTGGAACTGGAGTTAAGCTGAAAGCAGTGGTGACCCAGGCCAGGAACTGCACTTTTCCTGGCACCCAAGGACACTGTAACTGATTGTGTTTGCTTGTTATTTTTTCTCAATCAGTTCTGCAGTCCAGATATTTTCACTCATGCTTCAAAATGAATCATAGAATCATGGAATGGGTTGGGTTGGAAGGGACCTCAGAGCTCATCAAGTCCAACCCTTGATCCACTCCCCCCGTGGTTCCCAGCCCATGGCACTGAGTGCCACATCCAGGCTCTTTTGAGATATCTCCAGGGATGGAGAATCCACCCCTTCCCTGGGCAGCCCATTCCAATGCCTGATCACCCTCTCCAGCAAGAAATTCTTTCTCATGTCCAACCTAAACCTCCCCTGGCACAACTTGAGACCTCTTGTGCCCTCTTGTCTTGCTGAGAGTTGCCTGGGAAAAGAGCCCAACCCCCCCCTGGCTCCAACCTCCTTTCAGGGAGTTGGAGAGAGTGATGAGGTCTCCCCTGAGCCTCCTCTTCTCCAGCCTCAACACCCCCAGCTCCCTCAGCCCTTCCTCACAGGACTTGTGCTGGATCCCTTCCCAGCCTCCTTGCTCTTCTCTGGACCTGCTCCAGCACCTCAATCTCCTTCCTGAGCTGAGGGGCCCAGAACTGGACACAGGACTCAAGCTGTGGCCTCACCAGGGCTGGTCAGGGCCAGGATAGTCATGGGGACAGTCCCAGAAGGTGCAGTTGTGCATGGAAGCCAATGAAACTCCAGAGTGTGGCACCATGTGCAGGATCAGGCTGTGACCAGGCTCTCTTTTCACTCAGCTTAAGCTAAAAAACAGCTTTAACCAAGCAAACCTGGAGCCTGGCCAGAGGGTGAGAGTTACCAGACGAGAGAAATTACTCTTGCAATTCCACCACCCCATCTCAAAAAATTCATTTTGATGTAGGATTGAAGTGGATATCAACATTTTTTTAGATCTTTCTTCCTGAACTAAATGTTAAGCACAAGCAGATTTTGGAGTATCTGATCTATTCAGGAACACCTGTAGCATGGAATCGAGCCTGCTGCTGTTCAAGGATATTTTTGGGGGGACTTAGAGCTCCAGTGAATGTGTTTGTTCATCACAAGCCCAGGGAGACACCAAGCACATCTGGTGCTGCCCAGCAGAATCCATCTATGCATACAATGATCCAGTGATGAGCAGGGATGGAGCACTCAGGTGGGGATGGCATCAGCATGGAGCTTCCAGGGAATTCAGTCTCTACTCAGCAATGCAAAGAGACTGAGGTAGCTGGATTGGCTTCAAAAACAAGGTCCTGCCACCTACTCAACAGCAGCTGTTCTGGATGGGGAGCCAGGGCAATACTTCACCTTCCCACACAAGGCTGTGCCATTCAGGAGGAGACGTGGCTTCACCTGCCCACAGGAAAAATCTTGGGTTTGGGTTTTGGATTTTGCCTCTGCAAAAGCAACAGCTTCTGTCCCCTGGGGAGCGGGGAGTAGAGAGCTGGGTCTGGCTCCCTCTCATAGGATTCTGGAGCTTCCAGCCTTGTATGTGCTCCAAAATAGCCACGTCTCATTTCAGCAGCAGTGTTGGTGGTGCCTTAGTTGATGGGTTTTTTTGCAAAGTGTTTTTCTGTAGTGTATGAGGATGGGAGTGTGCAGCCAGGAGAAAAATACAGGAGCCTACAATGCCAATCTTGAAATATCTACTCTCTTCTCCCTAGCAGCCATACATCCCAATAGTTATCTGATATATGGGCTTGACCTTTTTCAGAAAGCCCCTCAAAACTGCCCTGGGCTCTGCTTGCTCACTGTGTAACCAAATTACTTATAATCTAATGAACTACTTCAGAGTGAGAAGCAGTCCTCACCCACTGGTTTTACAGCCCATCTCAGCGATTTGATGGGAAATGCCATTGAAACAAAATGATGTGTTGTGAACACCCACTCGAGTGCTCTTTGCCACACGTCTGTGTCTCAGCACTGTAGGGATTTCACACTTGCAGCCCCATCTCCCAGGAATACTTCACCCTACGGGGGCTTACAGTGTGGGGGTGCTTTGTCCCTGCAGTGTGTTCCCAGGGACCAAACCACAGCTTGCTGGTCTCTGGGTGGCTTTTCTGCTTGGTGGCACCAGGTGCAGACCCCAGCAGGGTGGTGGAGGGGCAGGAGGATGGACCTGCTGCCTTGCTCCAGACCAAGAACCATTTGATCACAGTGGGAGTTGGCAGCCCAGAGGTACAAACCTCACTAGAGCATCAGGTCAGACAGAACCATCCTCCTCCTTACTTGTCTCCTGCTCTGTTTTCCAGGATTTCTGAGGCTCGTGGCCCAAAGTAGGGCAGTGACAGGCTGCTCCCAGGCATCGTTTGAACTGGGTTTCAGAAAGCAGAGGAAAGAGCTCCTGCCTTTCATTTGAAGTTGAGCCCTTCTCCCAAGAGCTGCTCGAGTGCACTGTGCCCTGGGTGTGGGTTTGGCAGAGTCCTTGTGGCATTCTGTTGCTCTGCAGACCCCAGCAGAGAGGCAGCTCTGGTGGAGCTGGTTTGGCAGTGAAAGCTGTGCCTGGCAGTGAGCTGCCTGCTGGGGCAGTCCTGGGCTGTGGAGATGCTGCCTGACCAGTACATTCCTGCCTCCAGTAAGGCAGAGTGTCCTGCCAGGGCATGGAGAGCATCCCAATGGATTCTCCTCTAGGAGAAGGCTCTTCCCCTGCTACAGCTTTTTTCCATACCTACTTCCCATAGGTTTTCTTGCATCCCTGGATGCTGTGGATGCCTCCTGGATGCCCTGTGATGGCACAGTGCAGGGAGATTGGCTCTGAAGCAGGCAGGCATAAGGGCACAGAGCAAAGTGAGGCTGTTCATTTTGGCTTGTACTTGCAAAGGGTAATAAGGGTTTTCAGCATTTCCTTCTTTTTGGATTATTAGTTGTGCTTGTAAGCCAAAACATTAACAACCATAGTTTGTTCTTTTATACTTCAGGTTCTTGTTATTAGACTGAGAGAGATTTCAGAGAAAAGCAGGAACAATATTAGCAGGCAAGACAGAATGCACTTTGGATTTGATTTTTTTTCCTTTTTTCTTGACAGTTCTGAATTTGTTTCTTGTGTTAGGGACTCACAAAAGTAAAAATATCTTTCAGTGACAACGGTGAACTACATAGCTTCTCCTCTTTCAACCTAGTTTTAAAACCATAAAAGAAACTTGCCTGTCATATTCTGACATGAGGCATCTCGTCCTGTTGAAAATGTTTCAGCAATGTAATGAGATGAAAGAAGTTCTTTTAATGAGGTCAGAAGAAAGAGACAAATCTGCTGCACAAATGTAACCGAGTCTGTTTTGGTTTATGTTTGGCTTGACTATCCCAGGAGTTGTAAGAGACATCAGATTGAGTCATGACAAATGAAAAAAACGTTGTGGTTTTCCTCTCGAGTCTGTCCTTTCTCATCTGTCTGGGATACAACTTCACATCTGATCTGAGTTCTCCAGTATGCTCACCTGGGGCATGCAGGGAAGATTACCAAGATGGGGGAAGCATGAGAAAGACTCAAGTACTGGAGGTAGAGGCACTTTATGAGTTCTTTTGCTTGGTCTGGTCTAGAGAAAGAGTGAAATGAAGACCAAGGCAGGAGCAGGTTGCTTGCTGCTCACTTGAAGAACAAGAGCCAGGCAGTCAGTAAAGTCTTATGGACTCATAATTAAGTCACCCATGGTAGAACTATTTTTTTTCAGACCCTTTGCAGAGTTCCATCCTGCCCTGGTTTGCATCAGCTTACCCTGCTTTCTCCTGGATTTGCAGGATGCAAAATCTTAAATGAGTGGTGGGGGGTTGGCAGCTAGAGAGCCTGATGTGAGCACAGGGTCTGAAAGCTTGATCTGACAAACTTATGAGTTCTTACACCACCTGCTCATGCTGTCAGGAAGGTAAAAATCTTCTCTTATGAGTCAGCAGAAGCTGGCAGTGAACAGAAGGACCTGTTCTCTGTACTCTGAAGTCCATGGTTAAACCTTGAGTGCAACTGAGCACAGAAAACAGGATTTGGTCCTTCATCCATTATGAGGCTGTGACAAGGAGATCTGTCAGAAGAGAACTGACAAAATCTACTCAGATTCAGGTGGCCAGGGTGTTTAAGAGTGTTCTCACTCTTCTGGTGCAATTGTAAATCTCCTGAGATTTGCAGCTTTCTGTAGAGTCTGTGATTGCTTCTGGATTTGCATGATTGGGCAAGCTCTGGTTTCAGGGGTTCTTTGCTTAGATCTCTCTTTTGTTTCTGAAAAAAACCCACCCTTCAAGCTTTTCTCACTTCAGAGCAAAACTGAAAAATAAATGTCCTCATTCTAGCCTAAGGATTGTGAGCAAAAGAAAAAACACTCCAATCAAAGACAGGGAAACCAAACACATCTCAGTTGCTTGGTTATTTTTGAAGCCTGAGTGGACTTTGGGCCAAGTTCTTCCTGTGCTGGAGGTAAAATTTTTATGAGATCCGATGAATTTCTAATCTTCCTGTGGCCTTTGGCAGGGTACTGGAAATGGCTAGGTTTCATTCAAAAAAAAAAACCCAAAACCAGGGAACAAAAAGGTCTGGAAATTACATTTTAAAAAGCATTGGCATTTTAAACCTAAGGCCATTTTTCTTGCCTCAAAAATTCTTTTATTTCATTCTTTTATTTCCATCATTTAGAGGGAAATCCAAATGATTTTTGCCATTATTTTCCTAATGCTGAAGAAATGCTCGGCCTAATATAAAAATCCTCCTGAACCATTAATTGAATCATTCTTATTTGATTGTTAAGACCATTCAGGCAAATGGCAGATGTAGGGAGGCTGGAGGATTACAGTGCTGTTTATCAGATGCTGTTATGATTCTGCCTAAAATCAGAAAGTGGAAAAGGCTGACAAAAATGCTACTGAATAACACAAAGCAAAGGAACTGATAGTTATCTGGTGCTGAGAGAAAGAGAGAAAAAAAAAAAACCCTTTAATCCAAAGCTCAATCATTGTGTGCTTATTTTGATAATAGAAGAAAACTCTTGATGGAGGCATTCCTCTGCTTACCAATAAAAATGTCTTAACTCTCCCCAGCTTTCAGGTTAATGGAGAAGGAACTGAGCAGCACTCACTCAGAAGGGAACTCAGGGAATTGTGTAGTAAGCTGACATCATGCCTATTGGCAAGTTGCTAATCAATAATATCTTTGATATTGAAACAGAAGGGTTGGCAGAGTTTAAATTGCTTTGGTTTTCTTTTTCTTGGGCATGTGGTGCTCTGCTTGGTCACCAAAAATTGTATTGGCTCATCAGAACATGAAACCTGCAAGCTTAAAACAAAGGAGATGAAGTACAGCAGCTTGAGAGAGAGAAAAGAGGTGTGGGTAGCACAGATCCTTCCAAAATTAAACAAGTTTGGGCCGTGGCTGTTAGGAACCCTCCTTTCCACCATCAAGCCATCCTGGGGGATTTTGTGTCCTCAGGAGTCAAACACAATTTATGGAACATTCATAGAATCACAGAATGGGCTGGGTTGGAAGGGAGCTCAGAGCTCATCAAGTCCAACCCTTGATCCACTCCCCCCGTGGTTCCCAGCCCATGGCACTGAGTGCCACATCCAGGCTCTTTTGAAATATCTCCAGGGATGGAGAATCCACCCCTTCCCTGGGCAGCCCATTCCAATGGCTGAGCACCCTCTCCAGCAAGAAATTCTTTCTCATGTCCAACCTAAACCTCCCCTGGCACAACTTGAGACCTCTTGTGCCCTCTTGTCTTGCTGAGAGTTGCCTGGGAAAAGAGCCCAACCCCCCCCCCCGGCTCCAACCTCCTTTCAGGGAGTTGGAGAGAGTGATGAGGTCTCCCCTGAGCCTCCTCTTCTCCAGCCTCAACACCCCCAGCTCCCTCAGCCTCTCCTCATAGGATCTGTGCTCGAGTCCCTTCACCAGCCCAGTTGCCTCCTTTGGACCTGCTCCAGCACCTCAATCTCCTTCCTAAACTGAGGGAATAAATTCTGCTTGAGGGAATAAATTCTGCTTGATCCAGGATAACTTGTGGAGCCTTGCAGCAAAAATTCTGCTTGGTTAACATTGCAGGAATTGCTGTTTGGGAAAGGTTTTTTTTTTTTTTTTTTTGGAGCTTAGTAGCCAGGAAAGGGATTTTCTTCTCTTTGGCAGGTAGCAGGCTGCTGTGCATAGAAATGCAGGGGAATGTGTTCTGCACCAGGAGGCTGTGAGAGTGTCTCCAGAAGCTGCTTCAGTGAACATGGAGGGGCTCAGCAGCAGAACACCCTGCTCCAGAGACACCCTAGTCAGGGAATTCATCACCCCAGGCTTGGCAGCTTGGCAAGGATGGACATTTCACCTCTCTGTGTGTCCCTCCTCTGCAACATCACCCTCCCAGTGCTTCAAAGAGTCTGAAAGGCAGAGCAGTGACTCAACGTGCTCTGAGGCTCTCCAGCAACTTCAGACTTGTAATAAATGCTCTTGTCTACAAGAGCATCATCAACAGCATCTTGTACACACTATGACAGTCTGGTACAAGACTTGGAGCATTTCTCCATCAGCTGGGATCATTGCAGAAGGGGGGGGAGATAAGAGAGGGGATATATTGAGGAAAATATCACTGCAGTGATAAAAATATGTACTACCCCAAGCAGAATCTGATGATTTATCCTCTCCCTCTTAGAGCTGATTTGAGTTAGTAGCTCCAATTTTAAAGCATTAAGCAAAAGTGCAAAGGAAAGGCTGAGCACACAAAATGGATGTTAGGCTGCATAATCCAGATAATAAATGAGAGGTTTTATTGCAAGATTTCTGGAGCCATGGTATGCACACAGAGATGTGATGATGTTTCCTCCCTGCCAGTGCAGCCAGTGCTCCTTCTTCACTGTTATTTGCTGCTTTGGCAGGGTGGGCCCTGCTCTAATCCAGCTCCTTCCCAGACAGCAAAGGTGGTGGAGTTAGCAGAGAGCTCTCAATGGCACAGAACCATGGCTGTGTTCCTGGAGGAGCTCTGTGGTCTCTGGAACCCAGAATTCGTGGTGGGATTTTCAAACCACTTTAGGGACACCACATTGTGGGGGTGTCTCCTTGTCTGAGATGGTGAGAGTGAAGCCTCCAGGAGTTTCTTCTCTTCTCTTCTCTTCTCTTCTCGTCTCTTCTCTTCTCTTCTCTTCTCTTCTCTTCTCTTCTCTTCTCTTCTCTTCTCTTCTCTCTCTTCTCTTTCTCTTTTCTCTTTTCCTCTTTTCTCTTTTCTCTTTTCTCTTTTCTCTTTTCTCTTTTCTCTTCTCTTCTCTTCTCTTCTCTTCTCTTCTCTTCTCTCTTCTCTTCTCTTCTCTTCTCTTCTCTTCTCTTCTCTTCTCTTTTCTCTTTTCTCTTTTCTCTTTTCTCTTCTCTTCTCTTCTCTTCTCTTCTCTTCTCTTCTCTTCTCTTCTCTTCTCTTCTCTTCTCTTCTCTTCTCTTCTCTTCTCTTCTCCTCTTCTCTTCTCTTCTCTTCTCA